>NW_017731952.1:163682-277475 GCF_001890085.2 Hipposideros armiger
AATATGAAGCCTTCTCTAAAATTTTAGATTACTCCTTTTTTCATTTGCCTCTAAGTACTAATTTTGTCTTGAGCCATAATTATGGAAGTCCTTGAGAATTTTCCATCCTTCCTTAAATTTCTGCTCTTTGCTGGACATTTCTAAGACTTAGGTTTTAGAGGAACTTCCCTACCTATCCCCAGGCCGCTTCGATGTAGTTGGGAAAATGCTTCCCAAATAATTGCTATAGAACTGTCCTTAGTGCTACAAATTTAATTAATTGGTGCTGTTAATATTTTTTTCTTCTATGCTTATAGTTAATGACTTCCCATTGGATTGTAATAAACCCATGACTAGATCTTTATTTGCTTTCTTGAGTTTTGGAAAGTTACGGTTCTCATCTGTGGAGTTCAAATGCTTTCTGAGGACTTTGGGGCTGAGTCAGTGACATAAAATGTGGGTATCTAATTAAAGTTTCTGAAAACCAGGTCTCAGAAATCTTATCTTTTTTAGATATTTAAACTATTTGGGTTCACCATTTTTGTAACATGACCATCTGAACAGGGTTACACATATGCCTTTTTTTTTTCCTTTCAGTCCTTGAATTAAAAATAATCAAATTCTGTGTATTCTTGTAATAAAAATATCTGCAAAGAATGTAGCTGCAAGGGCCACTTTGCTTACCAGCCTTTATCTACTTTGCTGCTGTAGCTGCAAACTTTGTCCCTGTGTTTGCAGAAACCCTCCCTACAAAACACTGAGTCCCAAATTAGTCCCGTTCTCCTTTCCTTCCAATGCCAGCTTTTCCTGGGGCACCACAGTGGTGAAAAAAGGGAAAGAGGGATGTAGAACAAGGAGATGCTATCCATGTGCCACTGAATGTGGCTTTTCCTATCTCTTGCTATCGCTCCTCTTAGTGGCCTCTTAAGTGCCATTTGAAGGCCGGAATATCACCCATTATACTGCCCTCACTCCTCAAGCTGCCCTGTTCTTCACCCCATCATCAGGTCCCTCCCTCCTCCAATTTCTTAACACCCTGAGAGCCTCCTTTGTTAGGTGGGAGCTTTTCAGAATTTGCAAAGAAAATGACTCAAACTGATAAAATTGGTTATTTAATTTACTGTTACAGAACTAAAAGGTCCAGGTCTACATTGGGCAGTTTGATTCAGTTGCTCATATTCTGTCATTTCAAACCTGCCTCTTTCCAACTCTATATTCTTATCACAATAGTCTTAAAACTTGACTGATCAACTTGGCTAAGCAGGCTGCTTCCTCCTTTTTAACACACAGAGGTAAAAGAATTCACTTTCCCTGAAGTCATTGCTTGCTAGCTCATCTACCCTCACCTATGAGCAGGAGAAACTCCACACTCACTGTGTAAAAGATGGAAAAGAAATGTATTTGGGGCACGACTGAGATGGATTTTCAAATGTATTTTCCCACAGAAATCTTTTCCTTATTTACACATAGGTTCTACCTTGTTTCAAAAACTGATTTAAAGTGGGGGAAAAAAGAGTGTTGTACATGGCAGTGAGCTTCAACATGTTTCTGGAACTGGATTTCAGACACTTTATGAGTTAAATAGATTTCTGCAGATGGGTTGGCCCGATATCCAATCACCATTTTTTAAAAACACATTTTCTCTAAGGGACATGCATCCCAATTAAAAAATGATTTACTGATGGAATTTCTTGAGCACAATCTGGTCAGACTTACAAGAGACTACCTTTAATTCCTTTTCATGTCAATGGCTAACTGAATTTCACTGGGTATTCTACCTTAGATTTTCTCATTATCTTTGTACAAATGCTTTATTGAATAAACTCTTGGTTCCATTTCTTCCAAGCCAGATCCTTAGTATAGATGAATCATATTGTTTGGTTTTCTGTCTGGCTCGCTAATTCAGTACTGAAATTTTGTACATGTATAGCAGTACCGACTAATCTCTGCTAATGTCTACATGCTTTTTTCCCCAAAATATAAAATACATGAAATATGTATTGCCCAAACACCTCCCAGATCTCATCAATCTGTGGAAATAATGAGATCACATTAAAATGTATACTCAAATCCTGCTGAGACATTGTCCCACTTGTTCAAGCAGGAGCTCAGCATTCCAGAAAATCCCCTTATCACTGACACTCCACTACCCCTAAAAGTATTCTTGAGGGTTCCCAGGAGTATTTTTATGTGTGTTCATAAAATCTATGTCCATGAACCCATTCTTCTACCAGATTTTTATTTTTAGGAGAGTGAGCTCTGGAACTAAACTACCTGGTTTCAAATCCCTGTGACAGCATTTAGATGTGTCACCTTGGACAAGTTGCTTCAGCTTGTTCTAGGGGAAATGGGTATTGTTTTGAGATAAAGTGGGGTAATGCTTTTGGAGTACTTGGAGCGTGCCTGACTTGTGTTCAGTGCTCCATAAACATTAATAGCTACTGTTACCCACAGCATCTTCTACTTCTTCATTTTTAAGGCTCCTAGCCTGAAGCCAAGTACATAATCCTCAAAATCTGTGAATCCAGGAATCCTCAGAAAAGTGCTCAATGCCACTGTGTATTCATCACAGAAATGGAGAGAAAGGCCCTGTTCACTTTTGGCTCTGGTGCTTTCCTTGAGGCTGGATGGGGCCAATGTGGCTCAAGGTCTCTTATATTTCTCATCTCTCTTCCAGGCTCTAATGCAGTGGTTCTCAACCTGTGGAGTCGCCCAAGACCATTGGAAAACAAAAAGATTCATAACAGTACAAAATCACAGTTATAGAGTAGCAACGAAAATAATTTTATGGTTGGGGTTCACCACAACATGAGGAACTGTATTAAGGGGCCGCGGCATTAGGAAGGTTGAGAACCGCTGCTCTAGTGCATCAAAGCCACCTTCTTGTAGGCACCCTTCACCTCATGAAACTCAATCAGTAGAACCTGAAGCCTGAATGGAGATAGGGTGGAGACCAAAATCTAGTCCACCCACATAACTTCAGTGACCTCACATTACTGTCTGCCGTGACTTCTGCTGGCAGAAAGAACCCTTTCTTTCCTTAATTTACCACTGCACTTTCTATCCTTAATTTACCTTAATATTAGCTGCCTATGTATATTAACTAAATTAGTGCACTGAATCCACACAATTCAACTTAAAACCTCTTATGTTCCTCAGCACTTATATAGACATTTCAGTGTACCTTATCCCCTCAGCCCTATAATGCATTCTGCTTTTGTCTGCCTTCAGAAAATGATATCTTAAAATAATCTAGTTAAGCAAAATAACTTGATTTTTTAAAGAACAAAACAAAGTGGCAATGAATTAACCAAATATATTTTAAAAACTATTTGAACTTTAGAATAACTATTTTTGAGTGATTTAATATTTTATTTATTTTAAACTAGCTCCAGGATAGGCAATGTCTTATTTTAAGATCATAAGAACAAACTAGACCTACATGAAATCTTTTTAAAGGGTAACTAGCCATTACTGAAAATATTTGGAATTTGTTTCAATTTTTGATATCTTATATATTCAGAAAGGTAGGAGAGTATAATACCCTGATTCTGTGAGAGAGCTGGGGCTAATTTTCCTCATTTGAGTCCTGGCTATGCTATATAGTGGCTGTGTATCTTGGGCAAGTTACTTTCCTCTCTGCACTTCAGTTTCCCCAATTGTAAAATGGGAATAATAATAGTCCAGATCTCATAGGATTGTTGTGAGGATTAAAATAGTTAATATATGTGAAGTGGTCACAGTGCCTGACACATAACAAGAAGCACTCAGTAACTGTTGGTTATTATTATTAATTCTGTTTAAAGTAATGAAAAAAATTATTTTGACTCACTTAGTAAATATTTAATGAGCATCCAACTACATGCCAGGAACTGTACTAGATTATGGAATAAAAGGCAATTAAGACAAAGTTACTGCCCTCAAGGAAATGATGGTCTTGTGTTCTAAAGTTTTCAGATGATTGTCACCATTAAACATTTTGTTTTAGAGAACACCTGCATTCACCAACCTAGCTTATCAAAGAGATACTTATTTTGAAAAGAAAAAAAGGTTATTCCTTAAATAAATAAAGGATTTTTTTTAAATTATATACAGTAATCTTTATTTCTTTTTTGCTCAAAATATCTAGATTTCAGGCAAATTTGGCTATGTATTGGGTTGTTGGAAAAGTCATGATGTATGTTTGTGACAGGTGGCACTAGTTCACTTTTGGAAGTACTAGAGTCATTCACATCTGTGTTATTGCTGTCATTCTAAAAGAAAATTGAACGATTTGGTTGCGTTTTAGAGATTTTACAAGTTGAAGATGGAAGACCAAACTGTGCATTTTTGCCATATTTTACTGTTTTACTTCCATAAAGGGAAGAATGCGTGTCAAGCTGTGGAAAGTTGCATCAAGTTTACAGTGACAATGCTCTACAAGAACATCAGTGCCAACGGTGGTTCACGAAATTCTGGCTGGTGATTTTGATCTCAACAATACTCCTCAGTCAGGGAGGCCCACCGAGGTTGATGATGACAAAATAAAGACCTTGATCAAGTCAAACCCACGTTACATGACACGAGAGATTGCAGAAACATTGAACACCCATCATTCAAGGGTCCACGACCACCTGAAGAAGCTGGGATACGTAAGCAAGCTCGATATTTGGGTTCCGCGTCAACTCAAAGAGGTTCATTTGATGGCACATATAAACATCTGCAATATGCTGATTAAACCTGAGGAAAACAATCCTTTTTTGAAGCAACTGGTGATGAGAAGTGGACTGTTGACAACAATGTTGTGTGCAAACGGTCTTGGTCCCGATGTGATGTTTTGCCTCAAACGACAATGAAAGCAGACATTCATCAGAGGAAGGTTATGCTCTCAGTGTGGTGGGATTTTAAAGGTGCCGTGTTTTTCGAGCTCCTACCAAGGAGCCAAACAATCAATTCAAATGTGTACTGTTGACAATTGGACAGTTTGAACAAATCCATCATCCAGAAATGTCCAGAGCTTGTTAATTGTAAAGGAGCTGTGTTCCATCGTGACAACACGAGACCACACACAAGTTTGATCACCTGTCAAAAATTATTGGAGCTTGGATGGGATGCGTTGCCACAACCACCATTCTCACCTGACCTTGTGCCGTCAGACTTCCACTTGTTTCGCTCTCTTCAAAACTCCTTGCGTGGTATAACGTTCAATTCTGATGAGCCTGGAAATCAGCACCTTGTTCAGTTTTTCACAAATAAAGACAGGTCCTTCTATGAACGAGGAATTATGAAGCTCACTAAAAGATGGCAAAAGGTTATCAACCAAAATGGGCAGTATTGATTGATTGATTGATCTTTGTTCCATATATAAATATATGACCTTTGAAAAACAGACAAAATACATCATGACTTTTCCGACAACTCAATAGATGAATAGTTTTAATGGGATCCAGATATCTAGGAAGAGTTAATACAGCTGCAGAGAAAGTGCTGTGCTTTTATTCTCTTAGAATTCATTAAAATAATTTTAAAATTAGCCACCTGAAGATAAACCAAAATAATTTCCATTTTTAATGCAACATTGTATAATTAACATTTTCCCATTTACTTAGTGTTTCTGTGCAAAGAATGTAAGGAATATTTAAATTTGAGTAATACAACTGAGTTTAAATAACTAAAAACACTACTACTTTTTCATCTTTTGCAAAAAAAAAGAAAATATATAACACTTTATTAAAATTTGGCATCATCAAGAATTCTTAAAATGACAGAAATTGGGAAATAATTTGTCCTCTCAATTATCATTGAGAATTTATGAGAAAAACTCCTAGTCAATCTCTTGGGGTAAATGTAAGTGAATCGACAGCAAACAGTGCAAATATAAGTTTTGAAGAGAGACTGACCTTGTGCCAGTCTGTCAACCTTTACTTCTTAACAGATGAATGTCATTTGCTGTGTCAGTGGTTTGAAGTCAATAACCATTGATAACCTCCTTTGGGACCTCTTGTGCTTACAAAGGCAATATTTTAGAATGAGGACACAGTCTGCTGATGAGTAAGTAAGTATCTCTAATGATAGTAAGAAGAAATGTTACTTTGAAGCTCTGAAATTCAAAAGAATTATTGCTGTTCTGTTCTTTTTAGTAGTTATTGAACAATAATGGTACATATTTCCCAACTATACTCAAGAAGAAAAAAAGGTTATACCCAATAAGAATATTAAAGCTTTTGTGTTCTGTGATACATCACTCTTGCTCTCTTTGGAGAACAATTTCAAAATGCTGACCTCAGTAAGAAACTTGGTGGAACAACACCTTTTCAAATGAAACTATTCATTTATGTCTGCATCAGAAAGATATTTCAGCCCAAATCTATTCTCAGATATGAAATGTGTTTTACCATTTCATCACACCTTGCCTTTGGAGCCCTTCTGCTAACATTTGGCTGCTGGCTTTGGGCAAATTATGAACTTTGATCTCATGGTCAGTTAAAATCTTCTGCCATGTGTGACTCACAAGTTTTGGCCTTTTACTAATAATCACTTTTTATTCTCTTTCCCTCACATCTTTCTACATGCCATATAGTATTTAAGAAAAATCATGGATGATTTGGATAGCATTGTAGTCAGAGAGTGTCAGCAGACCTTTGTGTCAAAGACAGCTGGACTGGAAAATCCATGAGTCTAATTCCACAGGCAATTTGCTCTCATCATGAAAGTATGAATCCTAGTTCAAGGTAGGAGATATCAGAGATGATGATGACCTTCAGCTGGGTTATAAACACCTAGAGATATGACCCACTGAACATGAGCATGCCTGTTTTAAGATCCACTTTTACCCTTGGGTTATTTTTGCCAAGGGGAAGAATTTTATATTCCTAGAGTTGAATATAAAGTATGTGGGTAATAGTTCTCCTTGCCTCAAAACTGCGTTTTTATAATACAGGGTAAAGTTAGTATTTAGTTTCACCCTTGTTTCTCACTCTCTCTGCATTGTGCTTTTAAATTAAAACAAGTGGAATGAACAAACACTTGATTAGATAGCTACAATTTGCTTCTGTAGCATTCTGCCAAAACATTTGCCACACCTTATTGTAACTTATCTTTTTACATGCCTGTCTTTCCCTCACACACACCGACTGTGACCTTCTGAAAGCAGGGATTATGTTTTACTTCTATTTCATCCATGCCTGGCACAAGTTCTGTCATATAGAAGCTATTTAATGTTCAGTGAATGAATGAATAAATCAGGAGTGGACCACGTTATGAAATATTTTGTTACTGTGTACCACAGAGATGCCTCTTAATTCCAGTTAGAAATCATGATGTTTCTCAACCTAACCAACAATAAATGTAAAGCATGCATATGGATGCTGAAAAAGCCAATTGCTTGATATCACTGAAGAGCATGAATATGCTTGGTTTGGAGTCATTTCATTTTGGGATAGCTAAGTCCTATCCAAAGTGAATATATTTCCCCCAGTTATCAGAATGGGTTTATGAGTTTGCTAAGTGTGAATCAACTGCACAGAATCTGACCACCTTCTGAAAAGCAGATAGAATTGAGAGTGTAGGTCAAGAAACATCTTTTTAAAGAGCTGTCTGGTGTGCTGATCAGCATCATTCAGACCACTGTGTGTTTCAATTCAGTGTCTATAAACACATTACTTTTACATATGCCTTGCACTATTCACTTCAAATCAAATTAAAACAGTAAATTTTCCTTTAATAGGTAGAAAAAGTTAGCTTGAGCTCACATACAAAATGGCATAATAATAACTGGAAGCAAATTCCCGGTAAATATGTGTGGATTCCATTATTGAATTCATTATAAGATTTAGTTGCCTCACTGACTTTCTATTTTCTTAAGTGAAATGACCAGGTAATGGAACTTGATCTGATTGATTTGATTGGTTCAGTGATTAATTTATGCATGTATTTTATGAGGCTCTATAAGAGACTTATTCGAGGTCAAATAAATTTTTGACTAGTCAGATAAACAATCTTTAAAAAAAAATCCTGTTTATCCCCTCTTGAGTCCTATAATGAGCATATAAATATGAAATCTATGTTTAAGAGATAGAAGCTTCTTGAGGCCAATTCTGTTCCTTTGACTGATAGAAAAGAAACCAACATATATTGATTGAGCACCTCCTCTTCACCAAATGATATGTGAGATGAACAGATATAGACCAGATAACATACTAATAGACTTTCTGTATCTGAGTGGGTGAGCACCATGCTATGCTTTCGCAAAAGGTTTCTGTCTGATTTTTCACATAATTCAAGTTTATTCATTACACACACACACACACACACACACACACACACACATACATACACATATATATTGAGTATCTGCTATGTTTAATCCAAATTTCAAAGATTCCAAATCTTAAATTAAGCTATATAATTAAAGCAATCCTCATAAAATACCGGCATTTTGGGTCACCTGACAAATTGATACTAACTTTAAGTAGAAAGCATAAATATGTAAGTCTGTTCTTAATTCCAATGGAGCATGCATTATAGTTGGGAGAGACACAAACATAAGCAAATGTATTAGTAAAATACATGTATAATTATTAGATGGTAAAAAATACTCTGGAGAAAAGTTAAGCACAGAAAGTGGATATAAAGATGAATATCTGTGGGGCTTCGATTTTAAATAAGGTCTACAGAGTATTATTATTTTAATTTTATAAAAAAGAAATTTTATTAGTTATTATTTACTGAGTAGCTAACTGAAATTTTTAATCAAAGGAAAACATAAATTACTAGAATTACTTAAAAAAATGTAGAGAAAATAAATTCATTCAGCCATTGAAATAATCATAGGTTACTATGTACTTGAAAATTAATTGATCACTGGGCTAAATTTTATTCTTTTTCTCTTTGTTTCTTAAATCCGTTAGTGTATAGCCCAGAGTTTAACAGCAAGAGGAAGTTTAAGGAAAGAAATTACTGTGGTAATTCTGTTGCTAACAATAAGTCCCTAGAGGAGTTGCAGCCATTTTAAGTGGTTTCTATTCTTTCACAAATTATTTCAAATGGGTTTATTTAACCTGGTGGGATGGTGCTGGCCTTTCATTTTCTACCTGAGGCAATGGGATCCAGAAGTTGTCATCACTCTGAGGCAAATCAGTTCTAGAGCCGGAAGTGGGTCCCTCAGTTCTCCCAAGAGTCTCTCTGGCTCTGGATTAACATGGATGCCTCCAGTTTGATTCTGTGACCACAATTCTTTGTTCAAATTATGAAAATCTTGGAAATTGAAGGTTAATGTTTGAATGTGAGAAATAAAAAATTTTGACAAAATGAAGTGAATATAGTTATGGGAGGAAAAATATTATTTTACATTAATGATACCATATTGCCAAGTGTTCCAAAGAACATGCTCTGAAAACAAACATCTCCAGGTACTTATAGGCTATATATAAAAACTCGGTGGGACAAATTTGTTTGCAAATATCTGAATTGAAAAAATTGAATTATTAAACTTTTAAAAAATATATAAACCATCCCTAGAGTGAATTCATATTCTAATAAGAAAGGTGAATATCCCAGAGGGGTATATATCCTAGACTTATTTGACCATCGGAACTATGTTTTCCCCTATAGAATATCTGTGTAGTAGAACACAATTTGCATAACACTGGTGCACATATGTCTTCAGACATTCAGAAATTAATAATAATTACCTTACCTTGACTTTCAGCAAAATCTCCTCCTATTTTAAATACAATTATATTTTAGAAACTGAATCTATAATATCTCCTTTGAGTAGTATGTAATAATGCATTTTATGTTGTTGTTTTTTTAAGAGACTTCACAAGTAACTGAGATATTTACACATTGGAGGTAAATCTATCAAGGACCCTGTTAGTCAACTTGCTACCGTGCATTTGTTTTCATAGAACTTTGCTGATCATCAAAGTTACTGAGCACAATGGTTGAGCCTGGTTATATTCGGTACGGTCTGTCCAAGTTTTCAGTCTGATCTGATGGCTGGATCTATTGTAGAAGCCATATAATTTGCCCACCCACAAGCAAGGACTATTTTGGCTATGCAAATGGCAGATGGGGAAAAAAAAAAAAAAGAGTCATTTTCCTACTGAGTGGTATTCATGCTCAAAAGGTTCAATATGAGTATGAGGAGACATAATAAATTTGAAGCCTTTCACTCTTTGTCATTGCTCCTGGCATTGTTAGGGAATTTAAACTGTCGCAGCTCTTCTGCTCTGAGGTTTTCCCTAAGGAGCCCATTTATTAATGCTTATTTGAGGGAATTTTTTTTCTTTTTTTTCTTCCATATATTTAAAGTGAGCTTAAAATTGTGAGCACTCTCAGGCAGTTGGGTTATTCTGATAACATCATTTGGCAGCTTAGTTTTCAGTTCTTTCTATGCATCTGTTAAATTTCATGTCCAAATGATAGCTTCTCTACAGTTTTTTATTATTTTATCCAACAGATCAATTTATTGTGTTTTCCTCTCCATTTCTGTGACCCACCACTCTCAGTATGTGTCTACAGAGACCTTCACTTTTACTGTGTTTTTTAAACAGCAAATGGGGATTCATTCCTATTTGTAAAATTTCCTAGGCTCTAAAACATCTCTGATTTAAACAAAACAAAACAAAACAAACCCCAAAAAACAATTTCCATTACGTTTGAAAAAAGAAGAAATGTAAGTGATCAAAATGAGGCCTGTAAATTTAGTTGGTGACTGTCTACGTGATATCATTTCAGGGATCTCACAACACTAAAAATTGGTCTGTAAACATTCTGTTTTACTTCATGGGGCTCATCTATCTTCAGGCCTTTGATCATTGTTAAAATGTGCATAGGCCTTCAAGTTCTCAGTTAGATATATAAACATATTAAATGTTGAGCATTTCAAGTGGATTGATTTAAGCAGAGGATTTGAGTAGGGGAGGAGACTGCAGGAGGATTTTGGGTAGCTAATTTTGGGAGCAAGGAAGAAGAACATGCAAGAGAGAGACAGGATACCAGACACAAACAATTTCACTTTGCTACGTGCCAACTCTGAATATCTCAGTAAATCTCCTGAAAAGGGAAAAACTGGCCAGTAATTCTAATGTGGGGACACTGAAGAGCAGATGGCTCGTGTTTTGTCAATTTTTAGTCAGAAATGTGATAAAGTTTTAAATTGGGAGGTAGGGTATGCAAAAGGATAGGATCTTTGCTAACACATAGCTAACAAGCGCTCATAGATCTTGGGCTTATTTTTACTTGAAGCTTGGCTGAAAGTCTGAACCACAGTCTTCCTGAGTTGTCTGGGAGACTTGGTTTTTGGATTCTCTGAAGCCAGAGTTTCTGTACTCATCCACAGGATCTTTCCTTGCCTCACCCTTTAGTGACTAACCCCTTTGTCATTGAACTTCAGGGCAATGTGTTCCACTAGGATGGTAGGCTGAAGGAAGGAGGCTAGAAATGGTGTAAATCCAAGGACTATGAATTTGTGAGGCTTCTTTTTGTGGAAGGGTAAGGGGGGGAGATTCTTGTGTTCTAACCCAAGTATTTGAGGTATAGCTGGTGCCTACAGCTGTTTGGCCTTTATAAATACATGGTGTGCTATACACCACCTGGGTCTTTCTGAAAGGAGGTCAATAGAAACCCACACTGTTCATCACCAAGCTTGTGCCTCTAAATTTGTAGATATCGATTTTATCCAAATGTTACTGCCCTCCTCTTTAGCTTATATGTTCCATATCCCATGTGTCATGTTAATTCATTTCCTTTACAATGATCAATTCTCCTCAAAAGACAATCATTAAGGATTGGCTATGCACAGACTGAGTTAGTAAGCTTTCTAACAGGGCTGTTTATTTATTTGATAACACAACACTCATAGTATCTGAGAGGGAGGAAACTTAGTGCCCATCCAGTCCTATTCATTTGGTCCATAGATGAAGGAACGAAGGTCCAGTGAGGTGTAGTGCGGTGCCCAAGGCTTCAGAGCTGGCTATGAAAAGAAGCGGAGCTCCAGCCTGTGCTTCCCCTCAGTCTGTCGCACGCCCGCGGTGCACCTTCGGACTGGCTTACCCCCACCTCAAGTAAAACAGAGAAAATGTGTCCCTTAAAATACTCTAAAACCTCAAGCTCTCAGCCTAAATTTTTAGTCCAGAAATCAAGTTAAAATACGAGAAATAATCATACTTCAATAAAGATCAGCATTAGCTTGTTCAGTACATGAAACACCATTATAATTTATTTGGAATCTGAAAAAAATATTTAAAATTTACCAACGACATAAATAAATTTTGCATATCTACAAAATGCAAGTTGTCTTGAAGAAACATAAGGTAGGAACTCAAAGAAAATACATCTGTTTATGTTAGTCCCTGCTTACTCAGCTATCTGCTTACCCACCTGTTCCACTAATGAGCTTGTTTTTACCATATCCCCTCCCTGGCCCTTAGCTTTGACAGAGCCTTATGAAGTCAAGAAGTTTTTGTCCAATAAAGTCCTGCTTAGCATGAACAAAGTAATTCTTTAATTAAATGCCACTGTCATACGTATTTCACAGATTATCTTCATTTTTCCTTCCATGACTTTGGTCTTCACTGCTTTCAAATCTTAAGGTGTTTCTCTTGTCTTTTTGCGTCTGACTCAGGAGACACTCATTCACTTTAAACCAGCTCCTCTTCCTCAACCTCTTGCTCAATACTCTACTCTGAAGTAGCTCTGGGCTTGAAGTATCCTGGGTGAGGATGTTTTGCATAAAAAGAAGCATAGATACAGCAACATACTTTTCTTGAAGAATTATGTTTTTTCTATAATAATACTCCATGTTACAGGTTGCATTCCCTGGGGAAAATATTCAGGTGGAGAATTTTTGCAAAGTAGGTTTATTGAGAGTGCTCTTGGGAACCACACCTATGAAAATAAAGTAGGATGGTCAGAGGGAGACATTGAACTGTAATGTGACAATGAAGACCTCTGCTGATATGGTGGGCAGAGCTGGAGTGGGATGGCCCTGTGGAGTTGACCCACATGGAGGCAAGAGAGCCGGGCCTTTATACTCCCACACTGACCAATATTTAGATATGAGCTGCCTCTGGGAGTGGGGGCAGAGAGGCATGACCTAGAACAAGGAGGCTCTCTTTAGCTCAAATAGCCTTCTTCAGCCCAGGGTGATGCCCAGGGATAAACTCAACTAAGAGCTATCTGCTGCCAACAATTGCAGGAAGTGGGAGAATGAGGTTTAGTACTGAAGGTTGATTTGGACACCACAGTATCCGCAACAGCCCACCATTTGCTCTGCTCAGATACACAAGCTTTCTATAATATACTCTGGGAACAGCTCCTCCTGGCCCCTCATGGGCTTTTTCTAGAACAATTAGAAGAGGAAGGTTAGAGGGATGAGCTATAGCTCTAGCATTTCATCTGGCCTCAAGGCTCCATCTTAACCTGTCTCTCTTCTAACCATTCTAGATCCCCCCTACCTTTGGCTGGCACTTCTGCTAGTCTAGATGGCTCACTTCCTGGGATGACTCAGACCCTAATCTCTGAGGGCTCTGAGCTTCTAGTCACCATGCTCTTCACAGTATGTGGCTGTGCATTTGTCCTTTTACAACCAAAAGTGTGCCAAAGAGTCCTGAGAGACACAGGAAAAGATCATCTGTGTGCCATGTTCTTCCATGCCTTCCCCATGTAACAGCAGTCCTGCTTCTTCCTGATGATCAGGCCAGTTACCCCTGCCAAGATGGGACTCCTTTCTTGGCCAACTGATCTCTTTAGTACAAGAAGCATAAAGCAGATGGGAAGCATCCACACCTTAAAGGTCAGTAGGACTCTTGTCGTGTCCCATGGTGGAAGGATTCCTACCTGGGAACCAGAAGTTCTAAATTTTCAGAGCCCAGACTTGATGGGGAGGGAAGCACACATTCCTCAAGTGGGTCCCTGAGAGTGAGGGTAAGGGAGGCCACTCCTGTTTCCATCTTTTGGCTTCTGGACCCCTGGTTCTACCATTAGGAAGACAGCACCATTAAAAGGTCATAGATTTAAGGTGTTGTACAACATTACGGAGGTTGATTCCCCATTTTCCCAGGGTATTATTTGTAATCTGGTGCCTCAGATGTGCCTTCATTAGGCCCTTCCATTGTTCTGGAAACGCAGCATCTTCCAGATGACACAGTAAGTGATAGCACCGGTGGATTGCCTGGTCATGTGACCACTGCAAAGTATGTGGGATCCTGTGTCAGTGGACCAAACACAGTGTACACTCTTGGAGAGAAAGGCTAGGTTAGGTCCTGCAGGAGGAAAGGCAAACCCATACTTGGAATATATGCTGATTTCAATCAAGTTGAATTGCTATGTCTTCCACTGTGAAGAAAAATCCAATCTGATTAATTTGCCAAGAGGCTGGGTAGTATTCTTGAGAGATGATGACCTATGAGGGGCTCAGGTTTGGTCTTTGTCATTAGCAAGTTGGACATTCAGCAGCAACAACAACTAGATCAGCCTTAGTAAGTGGGAGCTCATGCTGTTGGACCCCTGTACCACCTCCATCCTTGCCACTAGGGCTACTCAATTCAATTGACTTTGTGCCAACACTAGGCAATCAGTAAAGAGGCTTGCTGATGTCAACTAATCAAAATTTTCTGTCTACTTGGTTGATTAATGCCTCTTCTGAGGTAGATGCTCTCTAATGGTTGTTAACATGTAATCAGGGGTCTTCAAATCAACTCTCATAGGTCCACATCTATGCCTGTGTCTTAGATCTCCATGATTATGATCTTCCAATTTCTATCTTCAGGGGCTTTGTCCCACCATCAAATTTTTTTCTGCCACTGTCCATAAATCTGCATATATTCCAACAACAGGGAGCTTATCTTTCCATATAAAGTAGATAACACGGTTTACCACCCAAAGCAATTGATTGCTCCCAGCAATAGCCATTCAATTATATAGTATATAATTATTCTCATCCATATTTCTAAAAGCTTGAGATATTAACACATTTGTGTATTCTCTTCTATCACTATACCCTCTCATTCATTATTAGTGACAGTTT
This sequence comes from Hipposideros armiger, assembly GCF_001890085.2. Classification (NCBI taxonomy): domain Eukaryota; kingdom Metazoa; phylum Chordata; class Mammalia; order Chiroptera; family Hipposideridae; genus Hipposideros; species Hipposideros armiger. Next base: position 178,672 of record NW_017731952.1, read on the forward strand.
TAACAATGCCCCCCAGGAGCTGTCAGTGTTCCATCTACCACCTCTGATAAAGTTTTTATTGCCAGCTGATCAGTAGTAAGATTCCATTTTGTAGATTGTTTTTCGTTTTTTGTTTTTTGGTTTTGTTTTTTTTTTAGTCTCTCCTGGCACCAACTATTGAACTATTGCAGACTGGATTCTCCCACAAAACAGACACTGAGAAGGTGATCTACATGCAGAAAGTTTATCAGGTTTTGCTCTTGGGGTAATACTCCAGCAGGTTGAAGGAAGAAGGATTGTACAGAGGGGGGAGAAGTTGAAATGCGATGCTATGATGAAAAGGTCTCAGCTGATCTCATAGGGCGCTCTGGAGCTGAGATGGTCCTTAAAACTTAAATCACAGTGAGGGTCCAGACCTTCATCCACTCTAATAGGTTAGTCATTGAATGTCAGCTGCCCCTGGGAAGGAGGCGAATGTGGGTGAGGCAGTCTCCTCGGAACATGGCAAGTCCCAGAAAAACACTCAGTTGAGAACTGTTGGCTGCCTAGTTTTCTAGTATCTGGGGGGGCCGGGGAAGGAGGATCAGTTCTTCAGTCCCAAGTGGGGAATGGGAGACAACAGCCCTGAGTCGCGCCCCACAGCATGCACTTTACTGTTTATTGCATAAAATTAAGATAATGCAAAAAGTGTAAAAAGATGAAAGTGGATCATTCTTTCACCCAGCTTTCACTGCTGTTAATATTTTGGTGCATTCCCTTCCCTCGTTTTTCCTGGGTATCTATATTTACTACATATTTGAGACTATACCAAAACATCATTTTGTATCTTGCTGCATCAATTAACATGATTAAAATAACTCTTCATATTGTTAAAAAATTACATTCCTAGTTTTAGCTACTGTAAATATTTCATATTGTCTGTGTACAAAAATTTACCTAACAATGTATCTGTTCATTATATTATGTTGTTATATTATAGTATCTATTATATGGTTTTCTATATTTTGCAAATTTAAATAATATCAATATGAATTTAAATTGTTGGTCTGTAGTCTAAAAATATCTGAAAGCGTTTCCTTCCTTTTTGTTAACTGGAAAGCCCTTAACAGATCTTCATTGGAAAGATCCTGTCAGTGTTTCTTTTCTGAAATCCTGGGATTTGTTGTGGGGAAGAGAAGTGAACAGCTGGGCCTCTTCTGCTTTCCTTGTGCTGTTGTTTTCATTCTGCCACTTAACAGCTGTGTGATTTTAGGCTAGTCACTTAACTTCTCTGACCTTAAGATTTTATATCAGTAAGTGTGTAATCCCTGCCTTCTCCTTCACACATTTATTATGAATTACCCGAACACTACTAATATGGAAGGGATAGTTTTGTAGTGATGTCATGTCTAGGGATAGGAGAACAGTACCGTGGGGGAAGCTAGGGAAAAAACAAGCAAAACAAAACAAAAACAAAGAACATCTTTCTTTTGTCTTTCAGACTATATTCCAGTTTGCCTTGTGTCAGGATCTTATACATTTTATAGAGAAATGAGGGAAATACAACTCATTATTTTTGTTTCACAACAGACAGGGGCTGCGCCTGCATAGCAACCAGCAAAAGATGGAGAAGGGCAGGCTTCCGCTAATGGTCCAGATGCTTGCTGATATTCACAGTGTAAACACAGCAGAGGGGGGATTGACTGAATCTCCCATTTCTCCCCAAGATTTTTATCCGTGTGTGGTCAAAATGCAAGCTCGTGATGGGGAGGAAAGATCCATATCGACAGAAAAACAGAATTATACATGATTCTAGTCCAGTATGTTTGAATATAAATGTCTCTCTTTGTACTCACATAATAAGTGGGAATCGTCGGCAGCCAATTATAACAGCAGGAGCAGCCATAAAGATAGTAGGGGTGTGCATAATTACAGGATAAATAGTCTTCCATTCTGTTGCAGATCATCAAGAGGGGAGCCTTTTAAAATAGAGTATTCTGTGAACCTTCCCGAGTTGGTGTGTCTTTATTTACTTCATCTTATGCTTTTTCAAACCATGGTCTGTGTCCCCAGCAGGCGTACATCATAGTAATTACTACAGGAGAAACCCATAAACCCTTGCTGCTTTTCATGGTACCTGAGAACAAGATTGGAGACCCCTCAGGATATGATGCCAATGAGTTAAAAACCCCAGGCCCTGACCTAAGACTTGTATTAATGCATTCAGATCCCAGACTGGGATGGGACACAGGGGATATAAGTTTATTTATCCCCTACCTTCAACTATGCAGAGAGGGGAAGACAGCCAAATATTTGTCTAAAGGGAGGTGGAAATAAGACTTTTCAGTTTCTTCTTCTCCTTCCTTTTCCTTCTCTACTTCTGTAACCTTGTGGGAACTTTGGAAACATGATCGCTTATTTTAAAAATGAATTTATCCAGGGTTTATGATTAACCAGACATTTATCAAGCAATCTATCTTTTCTTTCAAGGTTTTTTCATCTGCTTTATATTTATTGCAAATATAAATTATATATCACACATGTAATAACCTGAATTGAAACATAATATTACATTAGCATAAGTTTCTGTTAATCATTCAGTGTGTGTTTGTATATGTACTAGACATCCAAGAACCTACAAGCACCTGGAGAAATAGTTCCTGGTACTTGCTGTCTCCTTATCTCTCATTCACCATTCAGCCTCCTGTAATATGACTTCTGCTCTTACAACTTGACTGAAATTTCCCTCACCAGGGTCAAGGACCTCTTTTTTTGATAAATTCAATAGACTGTCCTTATCTGATCTCTCAGCAGCGTTCTTTAATTCTGACTACTTTCTCCCTGAAAAGCATCCCGGCTTCTGGGATACCAAGCCCCTTGCTTTCCTATTACTTCTTCCTGGTGCCTCTTTCTTGGGTCCTTAACATATTTCTTTATCTGCCAATGCCTCAATGTTAGCGTTTCTCTGGGTTCTTCTGTAGTCTCCCTCCCCTCCACTTACCTTCGTTCTCTTTCTCGCCTCTTCTCTTTCTATGCAATTTCCCAGAGGAAACAGAGCCATTCCAATGGCTCTGCAATCCTTAATCCCATATCTACAGTACAGCTACTTACATGTCTGACTGTTCTTAAATTTATACTTTCATCTGAATCTTCGCACCTGGACACCATCCCATATATCAAATTGCCCCCAAGATATCACATTGGATATCTTGATTCTGTTGTCTCAAAGTACTTCTATTTTAGTATAACCAAGGAAAAAATTACTAGCTTCTCCTACAAATTTGATTCACAAAATTTGCTATTTTGCCTTCTTCACTGAATGGCACTAATATCTAACCCACGTATACATCAGAAATATGGGTGACCTGGATACCTGTTTCTCTCAGACTCGACACCTTCAGTTAATCACCAAGTTCTATAAAATGGAACTCAAAAATATTTTAAAATATACTCACATTCTTCCTTTCCCCTACTAATACCCTAATCTCTCACTGTGTCTTTCAAGATGGCTGTGTAGCTCCTCGTTTAAGCATGCAAAATTTGGAAGAGAGACACAGTGCATTGTCAGGAAGAAAGCCTTAATGTTAGCCAAACTGGGATAAACAAGGGTCCATAGGATGGGCGACAGCGTTTCTTCACATTTCTCTTATAATCACCTTTCAGCTCATATGGAGTTGGCTTCAGATGGAAATTTAAGAATTTCTCCCTCTTCTGATCTCCTCCTCTCTTCTATTCTCTCCCACCACCCCTTTGGCTCTTCTCCTGCACCCTTAGCTCATGTGCCTTAAATCCTGTGAGGTTCTGATAATGCCTCCCATTATTACCCTTGCCTGAGTGGCTGTAGGTACTTACTGTGTCATAGATGCAGAAACTTTTAGGAATTTCAGATGCTTCAGACAGTAAACAAGACACACTTTTTTTGGTCAGTATTGAGTGCCTCCTTAGCATAAATTTTCTCTATCCAACCCAAATCTTTCTCTCTAGGAATCAGAGGGTAAGGAAGGAAGGTTTGACTTCATATTCTGTCAATGGTTCTACTCACCTGCTGATTTGTTTCTTTTCAATATTCTCTCCCTTCTGCAGTCAGAATAAGCCTTCCAAAAGATAGGTCCAATAAGATTACTTTCCTGCTTAACACTTAACACCCCGTTGCCAGTAGGGCAACTTCAACTTCTTAACCTAGAGGACCTGTCCACTTCCTCTCATATTTCATCTGTTGCCATGCCCTTTTCCTTTCTCTCAGTCCCAGCTAAGCTGGATTTCTTTCAAGTTCTATGTCTTCTAATTCTCTGTCATCTCTAGCCCTGTGCACGTGCTATTTCCTTTTGTCTCAACACAGACCTTGGAATCATGATAATCTCACTCTTTTGCCTAAAGTGCTCTCTCTTTCTCATCTTTAGCTCTCCTTTCTACAAGCAGATAGATGAAAACGTGAATTTGAGTCTCATATGGGTATTTGCTTATATCCTACTTTTGGTTTTCTTTCATTTGTGTACTGAATCCTCCCAGTAGCAGTAAAGCTGAAGTTGAATTCCCAGTCTCTGGTGAATAAGAAATGAGCCTCCTGTCAAGGGAGCACTATTCTTTTCTGTGCCTCTGCTAGCTGATAATTGTCTTCAGGTGGAGAATGGCAGAATGTGATTTCTAGTTAGGGTCTCCCAGCTGTGGGAGAAAAGCCCAGGGCCCCTCCTGTGAGGTGCATCTGAGGACAGCTGCAGTGAGTTGGGAGCAGGTATTTAATTTTCAGTGTTGGCGTTTCAAAGACATGGATGAGGAATTGTTTTAGCATAAGGAATTAAATACCTGTCAAGATACTCTGAGGCATTAACATGGAAAAAATATCACTCCTACCAGTTTCCTGGGCTTAGCTTCAATGAGTAGTTATTGGCATCTTTATTTAGTAGGAGAATTTCTATCAACAGAGTTGATATATTTCTGGTTCCTAATTTAAGTGGGTTTATTTTTTCTTATCTTTTTTTCCTGTTAGCAAGAAAGAGGTTATCATCTGTTACATTTGATGTTGGAAATAAAGCAGAAGGAAGCAGAAGATACAAAATTGTGAGCTTACGCAGTAATAATATTTAGGAAAGGAAACAATCCCAGGAGGAAGAATTGGGTAAACTTCATAGGTTTTCTGATTTATCTTCTTCACAAAAGTATTTATACATCCCAACCAATTTCATTTTCTCTCTACCACATTCTCTACAGCAGGCCTTAAAAATCACTTTAACCCTTAAAGAAACAAGTTGGCACAATGGCCACTATTTTACCAGCTTTGGAAATGATCCTCATAATTCTTCCTAGAGCTATGGTAGTAATGAGGGAAGTTAGCAGCAGAAAACAAAATAAAAGACGCCATTTTATGTCTAGGAAATGGCTTATTAAATCCTTGCCTTTTTTTTTTTTTTTAGGTAATGCTAACCTCTTTGTGGGGAGATATTGGAGCATAAAAAATATGAAGAGGTTTTACATATCTATCTATCTATCTATCTATCTATGTATCTAGCTATTTATCTATCTACAATATGTTTGCTTAAAGGGTTGTAATAAATGTCTACTCCCCAGCAGTAGGTGTTTTTGAGCCCTGTTAGTTAGCATGGTATTACAGGCAAGGACTATACAAACCTTAGGGTGCCTGTTTACCAAGATGATTCAAGTGGTCCTCGAAGCTCCCATCCACCTCCAGAGAATTCTGCAGAGGTGAAGTTTTATATCCAGTTTATGCTTATATGACTCAGAGATACTGAACTAATATGGGCAATGAAGTCCAGATGCATTTAAGCATGTTCATTGAGGCAGTAATTTCTGTCTTATCTATTTGCAACCTTTATTAGAGTGGTTAGCAAGTAGCTAAAATGAGACTGATCTGGCTTAATTTTATTTCATTTCCCCTGGCTTTACTTAAATGAAGGGCATTAACTAGCAATGAATTCACCAGTCCTCTGGGAGAAGGATGGAAGGAGAAAGACGAAAAGCAACTGTCCAGTTTTTCCGAGACTGGACGGACCATCTCTAAGTCATGGCATTGGCTCTGTTTTTCTCCGAGAAGCTGCAGTTTTATCTGGTGAGTACAGGAAAATACATAAAAAGGAATAAATAGCATATATTGTTTTCATAACAGTTGAGATGGTCCTAATGGTTGTTTCTGCGCTCCTTAGGCTCAGGGCTTGCAGCTTGAAAGTAGGATGGAGCGTCTGGGACGTGTGTACACAGCATTGTGCAAAAGTCTCATATGCCCACACTTCTGACAGCTGCTGGGACGAACTATTTTTCCAGTATAATTACACAAAGCCAAAAGCAGGCAGCAATTGTATTTACCATTGTGAATTGTTTTCCAAATCGTATTCTCCCTGAGATACTTTAATGAGCCAAAGATGCTCACTTAAAAAATAAAAGGCTTTACATGTAAGCATCTTCAAAATGTTTTTATATTGTGTAGTAGCACGACCACATTTCTTCCTGAACATATTTTGCTTCCTAAGTTAGACCCTATTGTAGCCAAAACTCAGGTCTCTAGCATGTCAAACTGCTCTATTACACTTAGCTCTTGAGACCTTGCTGTCTTGATGCACCAGGACTGAATTTTAGGAATTATGGCAAATAGATAAAATCTTTTATAATATTTGTCATCAATCTCCCTGAAAAATATACGTTGCCAGATGAATCAAATGACAAGACAATCAATAAAGGAGTTTTTTTTGGTTTCAGCTAAATTTTCTGAAACCAAGGATCCTATAAGGCAAAGGAAGCTCAGAAAATAGAAACTCTCATCAAACCCATCTATTAATTTTAGATTTGTTTGCTCCCACTAAATTTCTTGTTCTTTTGCCACCTTGTAGGAAGTGCTAACCAACAGCATGAATAACTAATGACAGAAGCGAAGTGAGGTACCCTTTTCCTGATATTCTCATTGAGACTCGTGCATACCTGCATTGTAGTCATAAATGTGTTGTCTTGTAATTGTGTGTCTTCCCTCCAGACCAGAGGTTGACATACTATTATTACTATCTGCAGGCTAAATCCTGCCCACTTTGTTTTTTTAAATAAAGTTTTATTGAAATGCAGCTCTATGTACCTGTTTATGTATTGTCTGTGGCTCCTTTGATGTTGCAGTGGCAGAGTTGAATACTTGCAGTAGAGACTGTATGATCAGCAAAGCCAAAAGGTGAGGCCTCAGGGGGAAGGAACCAGTACAGCTGCCTGAGTGTCTGTGAGTCAAGTCTCAGAGTTCTTTGAATTCTGTACACTTCAGCCTAGGTGGATAGGGAGCAGGTGAATATTTAGAACAGAAACTCTAGCTGTGGTCAAGACGGCACATTGGCCGGTTCGGATCCCGTGCCCCATCTCTTAGGACTCACATTGGGCCAGTGAGGATTGGGATTTGGGAGGGTGCTGACTGAGCCAAGGAGCCCCAACATCTGCCAGAGCCAGCAACAGGAAGCCTCAACAGCTGATCAACGACCTACAGATGCTGCCTGCCTCAAATTGCAATAAGGACAGCCTTTTCACATTGTGGGTGGTGAATGTAAGGAATTGACTAACTGGATTCACCACCAAAGACTTTTAGGAGATGAACAAAACAAGACAGAGATCCAAGACATATACCATAATCAGTTATTAAAGGGGAACAATGTGCTCAGAATATGTTTATGAAATGACTGCATAGTAGGGTCACTGAGTTTACTGACTGGCAAATACTCAGCTCCCTAAAAAACGTTATTATTTATGTAACTAAACATAAATACCTTTTAGCATAGATATAGCTGAGCCTACTGATTTGGCTCAGCATAAAATTCATCTTCTATTATACATTTTTTTTTAATTTTAAAAGATGAACTAGAGTTCTTATATTATGAGTCATGACCAGGAGTTTGAAGTATTATAATAAAATGATTTGATAGTCTCAAATAACCTAAAACTATTCCCAAATTGTTTAATGATTCTTTCTGGTTTATTTTTTGGTATTGTTATTCTTCTCATCTTCCATAATTTCTTCAACTGGAGAACATTGTGGCCAGGAAGCACTGAGAGTAGATGAGAAACCTGGAAAACTTCATTAAATTTCCGGAGTAAGAATCACTGTGCCCGGCTAGTCATTTACTGAAAGGCAAAACCATTTGCTTCAGATTTCAGATGCTCTTGTTACCACCTCAGGGGTCCTTAGAAATCTTGAGTCCTTTGTTGTTCTCACATGTTCTGTTTTTCTTGAAAGATGAGTGCACTAGGTTTGTTTTTATGTACAATTTTACTCAATAAACTCTGAAATTGCAATATGAAAAACATGTAATTATGAAAGCAAGCAAAGCAATAATCATTTTGTACAAAAACACCAAAAGCCTGCAACTGTGGCAATTAGCGTCGCACACCTAGCGGAGCTCAGATTTGAATAGTGTTAATGCTAACGTGATCCTTCCATGTGGCTCAAAAGAATAGAAGGTCTTTTCATCCAAAATGATTTGCAAATGATTAAGGGACCCCAACCAACAGGGTCTCTTCAGTGACCTGGCCAATTTATGTATCTTCCCTTCTGAAATCACTTACCTTGTTTTTTCTTTGATTTGGCTAATCATCGGTGACTGGCTTTCATAATATTTCTACTGTGAGCTTTCAAAGCATTGTTCATTTTGATAAATGTCATATACTTCATTTTGTTCTTATAACATCTCTTTAAAGTGAATATGAAGATATTTTTGCTTTCAAATGTCTTCAGTGTTCTAGATAATTCAAATGATTTGCTTAAAACTGGCTGAAAGCATTGTTATCACCGAGTAACACAAACTCGGCTCTGACTTCACTTTCCTTTTTCTTAGTGCAGGGAAAATTGCTTTTTATCTGTCCCTAAAGACTCTATTTTCTTTTCCTTTTTTTTAATCCTACCTCTAAATAGCTACAATTAAAAAAAAATGCTAGATTACATGCAGTCTCACTTTCACAGTATGAGTGGTGTAGATTATATCTGAACCCTTCTCAGCTTTGATTTAATTACTTTTAAAACACTTGGGAAAGTAATTTCTGCACATACTGAGAACCTTCCATTAATGACAGCAATAGTTAACTCTTTGAAATTTACTGCTTGCTAAATACTGTGCTGAACCCTAAAAGGAAGGTTGTATAGATGAGGAAACTGAAGCTTAAAGAAGTTTAAATAATTTATTCAATGCTATGTGGCCAATAAGTATCAGAGCTGAGATTCAAACCCAGGCAGTCTGCCTCTAGTGCCCAGAGTCTGAATATTGCTTTGCTATAACTTGTCTGCATTTTTTACATCTAGGTGGATGTGAATTTCTGTTTAGCTCAGTAGAGATAGACACAGCAGATGGGTAACAGGGTGTATGGGCAGGTGGGGAGTATATGTGGTTCCAGGATGCCTTCCAGCTAATGTGTGCAGAAGAAGGGAGTATCAGAGAGTTTCTACATGTTTCTGCAAAACTCTTCTTAACATCATCGTCATCCTGGAGAAAGTGACACAGGTAACAAAGAGCAGCTCCATAGCCTCTGGATGTCTTATTTTTATAATCCTAATTATAGAATATTGTGCTTTGAAGGGATTGATGTTGGTCTTCCAAGTTCTCCTTTCCCATCTCCACTGAAATGTAACCAGTGAGGATTATAGCCAGTTAGCACCTTTGGTGAGTGCCTTAAGTTTGCCTGCTGTTTTGACAAGGTCACACAAGTCTTGATGGTAGTTGCATTCTGTATAGACATATAACCTTTATTTATTTATTTTTTGGCTTTCCCTTTGTAGTCTTTTTTTATTCTTATGCCTTTTCCTATCACATTGTCATGCAGATATTGTGCTAAGCTGTAGAGAGCGAGTAAAAAGAATCCACAAGGCCTGTGTAGCCACCAGGATAACTCAAGCTTAGCCAGTCATGCTAAGTGTGCTGGACGTGATGAAGCCATGGACCAGACAATGACATGAGACTATTTATGTTGACCAAGGCATGGCCCAATAATGACAGTTCAGTAATCCCATACATGGAGGACAGTGCACGAGCACTTCACACCCTCAAATTCATTTAAACAGACCTATTTTAACACCACTGGAAAAAGTAAACAAAAAGCGTTTTAGGCTGTGAAAAAGGAATGCCATTCTTAAAAAATGCTGCTCAAGCTGTCTTCTGGTCAAACCAGGATTTTAATAAAAAGTCTTGTTTCCAATTTCCAGGCTTGTACAGCTCTTTGTACTGTCCTGGCAGTGACATTTTTTCAATGTGTAGCTGACCTCTCTCATATAAAAATTAAGCTCTCTGACTTCATCATGGGATCTTATCTGAGCCCGGTAGCAGTTATGTAATTACCAGTCAAAAAATGCCTGTCCTGCTATGCACTTGTGTTTATCTGACCACAGGTTTGTAAGAGGCCAGGAAAATATAAAGCATCCTCAAAATGATCCAGGTTTGATATTTACAAAGACAAATATCATGATACGATTGTTCCAAAGAAATACACACTTTTAACCTTTCAAACTACACTAGAATTTTTGCCATTCCAATGAAGCCAAGACATGAAAATACCTATAACTTCTTATGGCTGTAGACCTACATCATCCCTGGGGAGTTTTATATAAATTACCTTTGACCACCTTAGCCAGAGGTTAAACTTAGTTCAAAGAATATAAACTTTGCCTCGTGTTTTAAAACTAGAAATAAGTCTCTTTTTATTATGGCAACTGAAAATTGCCTGTACTCAATTAAAACTTGACCTTTTATAGCAAAACATTGCTCTGTAATGATTTTCTACACCTGTCTGTATTGGTGGTATTGTTTGGTATTGTATTATTTTGAGGAAACAATCTGGTATCTTAGCTTTCAAATCTCACAATATCCAGTTCCATTTAAGTATCTGGCAGTCTAAAATGGGGGCCCTCATCTAGAAAGCCTGTCACTATAAACTGTATAAATGAAATAATTAGATTATTTTTGTAGAAGTCTATTTATTTGGAAGTTTTGTGTCTCTAGTCCTGGGACATGAAAGTGATTAGTAGGAGCAGGGCCTAACCTTAACAAAATTGGAACGTTCTAGAACTTTACATTTAAAATATTTAGCTTTATATTTCTTTTTTTATTTATTCAATAGGGCCCATTCTAAGTCACTAGGATACATTAATGAATGGAGCTATCTCTACGTCAGCTTCCTCATAAGCTTTTTTCAATTCCTGCCATCACTTCCTTGTCTTTGTTCGTCTTTTGGGTTCATCACTCAGAGATCAAACACTTATTTGAGTGACTGTAATGTACAATGTGTGATCTCAGTGCTCCAGGGGTCTTCCAGCTTTCTCAGACTGCTTTTAGAAAAGAAGGTGCAACGAGTCATACATTTCCAAATGTGAATTGATGCCAACTTTACCTCTTTCTTTTCCAGAGATAAGAACTTTGAAGTCTTATTGGAGCACAGAGGTACTGGATTTTAATAAGGGAATTTGATATTCTTAAGGAGATGACTAAATTATTGACCTTAGCACCTACTGTCTATGGGTAGGCGCATAGCCTCTCTGGCATTCACAGATCATCAAAAGCTTGAGTTAAAGAAATATCAGGAGCCTTGCTCTGTTCCTTAGCAGGCAGAAAAGCAGAGGCCACAAAAGTTTTGAATTGACAAATGCCTCAAATTAAATTTGTATCAAAACATATCAGAACCTGGTTTGTCTTAATCAGATGAGTTTTACTCTGCCATCATGAGTATGGGGAGAACCAAAAGCCCAGAGAGCAGTAAAAAGCTGAAAACTAAACCCATTCTGGAATTTTTACGTATTTGGCCATGACATAAAGAGGCTAATGGAAGACTTCATTGCCAGCTGCGTTAAAGGGTATAAACAGCTTTTACAACAAGAATTGTGATGACCAACATGTACTGTGTTGACTAAAGGCATAAAAAGAACAAATATATTTAAATTGTACTGTGAAGATTTGGGTAAGGTATAAAAAGTTCCTTGATGTTAAATGTAGAAAATATATCTGAGGATAAAAAAGCAGGACCTGTATATTTGAAAGATATTTTTAGAAAATAACCAAGATCCAGGTGTGTGTGTGTGTGTGTGTGTGTGTGTGTGTGTGTGTGTGTGTGTGTATTGCAAACCTCCTGTTGAAAGGAGGCCCATTATATAAGTCAGGTGAGAGTAGAGCTGGGCTTAGATAGAATCCTACCTGCTGATGGGATCCCTGAGTTCCTCAGACCACAGGCTGAGTGAAAAGCACTAAGTCAGATCATTATTTTCCCAGAATGGGTTTACCTTAGGGCGGAGAGTAGCTTATTTCAGCTCTGGCATTCCAGGAAGAGCTCTCTGCCTGCATATTAAGAAGTAGTTTGGCAATGTACATGATATTCAACAGTCATTGACTCGTGCCCTTTTATTTCAACTAAATTGAATAATCAATGCTCAACATAAGGCCTTGCACACAGTGGGTTCTTGATGAATATTTGTTGAATAAATGCTGGGGGTTTTTTTGCTACAGTAGAGAGCTTTGATTCTCTAAATGAGTTACTGAAAAGCAATGACAAGTCTTAGTTAATTTTGGCTTCCTGTCCTCTCTAGACAGTGTATTGGATTTCACCCTGTGGGATGGCTGCCAAAGACACAATTTCCCAGCTCTGTGTGTGCTTGTAGCCTGGGCAGAAGCTGGGATGGCTGTAGCAGCAGAAACATGAGACACAGACTTGGGGCCAACCTGAGTCAGTCAATATCTTCCTGCTCAGCACCTCAGAAATGTTTCCTGAGCTAATCTCTTTGAACAATAATGAAGGAAAGAAGGAAGGAAGGACATTTTAAAAGAGTAACATCACTATGTAACAGATGCCCACATGTGCTCTGAACCGGACACAATTTACACCAGAACTTTCAAAGCTGATTTTTTTTCCCCCTTTTCCTGGCCTTGTACAGTTAACTAGAGGTGAATTCAAGACATTATGGATTCTGGATATTGACAAGTCAATCTACCATTGAATGTGTGGCTTTGGAGAGCAGTAAGTAATTTTCCTGGGTTCACTGACTTTTAGGGGCCTGACAAACGCCTTCAGAACTGCCCTATTAGGAAGAATATGTCTTTACAGACAAAATGACATTTGACAATCCCTCCACTGCCTGCTCCACCTCCATGAAGTATGGTTTTTATGGTGCTTCCTTCAGCATTTTTTCTTTTTTTTCTTTTATTATGGAAATAGTATAAAATGACAACCTAGACATAAAGAAAAAAAGAAGGAAATTGTCTGAAATATCACCACTCAATTATAGAAAATGTTTTAATTTTTCAGTTTTTCAAATAGACACTGTGTTCATGTAAATACCATACAGTTCTAAACAAGGTGTAGATAGTATTATATCTTCCATTTTATGCCCAGATTGATGTTATTTATATTTCCCATTTTGAATAATTTTCATCAGTATCATATTAGTGGCTGTATTCTTTCGATGGATATATTACATCTTAAGACTTTCTCTATTGTTTGATACTAATTTATTGTGCCCAGGTTTTTCTATTTAAACAACTGAAATGAATGATTTAAAATATGTAATGTTTTCCCTCATTTAAAAGCACAGCCTAGAGATGAATCTTGCCTAAAGAAATTTACATTTTAGTGGAGAAAGGCAGACATGAAACAAAACCAGTGGGTAACAGTTGCTATAGCAGCTGGGTACAGTGAGAGACTGACAATGGTGAATTCCTGGTGGGTGATGCTGTTACCGAGTCTTCAAAATGTGTTGATTTTAACTAGATATATGAAAGAAGAAGGAATTACAGAAATAGAGAAGAGCTTGTGCAAGGGCATGGAGGTCTGGTAAATTCTGGGAGCTGCCAGCCATTAGGAGCGACTGGGTCAGTATGAAGGAAGCTCATTTCCGGGACTAAGATAGGACTCAGGTGATGAAGGGCCTTGTGTGCCCAGTTTAGGAACTGGATATTGTCCTGTGGGCAGCCATAAATTACTGACGGATTTTAAGCAGGGAGAGATGCAATATGATTCCTCCTTTAGGAAGATGTTTTGGTCAGCCTGAAGGGAGGAGACCTAGTTGAAAATCATCACAGTAGTGTTCTTGGAAAATGATGGTAACTCAAAGCCTGGTGATATCAGAGAAAGTGGTGCAAAGTGGTCAAAGCCCAGATATACTTTGGAGTATGAGAGAATGGGAAGAATAAAGGATGACTCCAAGGTTTGCATTTTGGGTTACTGGTTAGATAGACTTGGATCACTTCAGACGGAGTCAGGGGAGATCAGTTCAGTTTTGGGCATGTAGAATTTAAGATGTATCTTTGATACCTGCAATTGGAAATCTCAAATAGGCAGATAGATTTATGATGGAGAGTAATAAATTGGGGGTCATCATATACGTCGTGTATCTGCACTCTCCAACTACCTGTCACATGCACTAGCACATACAAGTGCCCAGTAACCTCATGTGGTTAGTGGTTACTATATTGGAGAGTGAAGATATACAATATTTCCACCATGGAAGAAAGTTCTAATGGACATCAGTGATCTAGATGGTATTTAGAGTAATTAGACTGGATGAAGTCACCAAATGTATGATAAGAGAAGAACGGAAAAGATGAAATTCTTAGTCACTCCAACATTAAGGAATTAGACAGAGGAGGTGGAATTAATAAAGAAGACTTGAAAAGGAGGGAACAGTGAAGTATAAAGTAAGCCAAAAGTATCTGATGAAAGTGTGTCATTTCATCCTCATGTCAAAATTAAGAGACTTCAATTATCTTAAGCATTTATTTGGCTGTTTGTAGTTACTAATTAGTATGGGATCACATTATCCTCCCTTAAAATGGTATTTACTTTGTGTAAATATATTGGATGACACTATCATTTATTAATCTCTAAAGACAAAATAATTACATATAAAACTTAAAAAGAAATTCTCTCCACTCTTTCAAATTAAACAAATCACTTTGGAATCAGAGCAATTGGGTTATAGTCTTAGCTTTGCTGCTTATTTGCTGTCTGCCTTTGGGGAAGGCAGACAGCAAATAAGCACACATGTTAATGCACATGAGTACTGTAACCTGTACAATAGAGAGAAACATATTTACCTCATAGGATTATTGCAAGAATTATAGAACACACACACACAAACATATGATGTGTGATCAAAAACTATGGTGAATGCTGCTTAGCGCCATCCATACAATGGAAAGGCAGGGTTCTTCAATATGGGAAGCAGCCCGTCGAACCTTAGTTACAGTGTGTGACAAGGTTCAACTCATTCCGTGCAGTCAGTCAGGTGTGAGCTACGGTTGAGAGAAGGTGTGTTTTAAAGTGTGCTATAAATCATCCTCTATCATGACAACGCTCTGTGTCACACATCACTTCTGGTATATGGCATTTCTGTCAAATAAAAACATTATGCTGTGTCCTCATCCACCTTACTCACCAGGTGTGGCATCATACAACTTCTGGCTCTTCCCCAAAGTCAAAATGACCATGAAAGGTAAACGTTTTGAATCGATTCAGGACATCGAAGCAGCCACCACAGTGTAACTGAAGATATTCAAAAAGAGGACTTCCAGAACTCTTCAGAAAGTGGCAAGAACGATGGGATAAGTGTGTTCGAAGTCAGGGGCAGTGTTTAGAGGGGGATTAATGTCAATGTGTCTTTTACTGTAATTTTTTTTAAATTTGAACATTCACCATATGTTTTTTATCATACCTTGTACACATACACACAAGTCAGGTATGAATTAGGTACTTAATAATTATTAGTTTTCCTTTCTGTTGAAAAAAATATTTAATTCATTTTAATTCCATAATTTGGCTCTTCCTTTTTGAATGCAAAGTAGACACATATGCTGAATGGTATCAACAGTGAAAAAAAATAGAATAAATATGATGTAAAATTCCATTAGATTAAATAAAGTACATTGGACTTTGAAGAATTTTGTCATTTAAGTAATAGCAAAATGAAAACTTATATGAACAAAGAAAATTATCGTCTTATCCAAATTGCTTGCTAAAAATTTATGTACTGCAGCCTAATTTTTCTTTTTATGCGATCTGAAAAGATAAAAGGTAAAAGCCAATCTATTTCTACTTCCATTTACTGCAATGGTAATATTGTTGATGATAAGCTTTGAATATTCTATTAAATATCTTCTTATCTGCCTTCCTTTATTATTTCTATTTATTTATTTATTTAAGATTTTATTGGGGAATTGGGAGAGGGGAACAGCACTGAGGAATCAAGGGAAGGGGAACAGAGAAGTTGCTGTCATTTTGTTCTTCAGTCTAGTTGTGGAGGATGTCACTTCACTGGCCCATGTTGGTATTATCACTGCGCTCTTCCCGGGTGAGGCAGATTGGTCACCAGCCATTGGACAGCTGCAGGGCCTGCAGCCTACGCTGTCGCCAGTGACTCATGGCAGCCCAGCTCCAGGTCAAGCTGTTGTTCACCATCTTGGCTGTGGAAGGCAGTGTCACTGGCCTCCATGTGGGATCCGAACCCGGGCCCTGCTGCTTAGTTGGCATCCCAAGCCAGCTCTTAACCAACGTGCCACTCGGCCGGCCCCCACCTTGCTTTATTGCACACTCAATTCTCAGTGTTTTTGTTTTGTTTTGTCTATGGTCTTATTTAGAGATGAGGGTAGAGGAGAAATGACAACAAGTCTAAATATTAAAAAAGGCCAGGGTATTCACACACACACACACACACACACACACACACACACACACACACATTATTTACACTATTTCACTTTTTAGAATGCCTTCACCATTACAAGTCTGGTATCTCTTTCAACTTTTAGATATCATATTGATGTTGTGCCATTTTCTCTTCTGCAGGCAATTTTTGAAATCATAAAAGTGTGCAAAAGACATGAAAATGGAGCCTGGGAGATTCAGAATTGAGAGCATTTTCAGCTCACAGGTAGTGTGAAAGAACCAAAGATGCTGGTTTTACAGGCTATTTGTTTTTGTAACACTTTAAGTACTAAAAGCATTGACATAAATTCTGGGTAGGTGTTGTTCCTCATCGAAGTTTTGCTTTAGGGACTGATGAATCTCTCTGCACAGCTGTGTCAATATTGTGCTGCCATTTGGCACAAATGGAAAGTGGGTCTAGAAATCCTCACTTGGGAAGAATGGAATAAGCAAACACAGGACCTAGAATAGGCATGGTTAGAAAGGAAGAGAGATGCCGGAGCTCCCTAGCCTGGGACTGTTCTGTAATAGATATTTGCTGCTGTTCTCTGCCCAGCCTATTTTGACTTGGGTACCTGCTCTGTCTCTACCTCATAGTTTTGATCAAGCAGTCAAGCACTGTACCCCTGCTTCTGGTCAACAGGGTATATTCTCATGGGCCAACATTTGTAAAATCAGAGGCAATAAGAAAAAACCTCGATACATTTGACTATATAAAAAAATTTTAAAGCATGAAAAAAATCATAAACAAAATCAAAGACATGATAAATTTGGAGAAAACATTTTCAAGACATATTAACAAAAGGTTAATATCCCTAATATATAATAAACTCTTAAAATTAGAGGGAAAATTAAAAACTAGTAGAAATTAGGAAGAAGATATAAAAGGTAATTCACAATAAAAACTGCCATTAAACATAAAAAGGGTTCCAATTGCTCCAGATCCTTGCCAAAACTTATCTTCTGTTGTTTTGATAATAGCCATCCTAACTGGTGTGAGACAGCATCTCACTGTGGTTTTGATTTGTATTTCCCTGTAGATTAGTAATACTGAGCATTGCTTCATATATCTGTTGTTCGTTTGTTTATCTTTTTTATTTTGAGAAACAGCTATTCAAGGACTTTATTTGGTTTTTTTGTTTGCTTGTTTGCTTTGCTATTGAGTTGTAGCAATGAGCCTGAAGGAGATTATGCCAAATGACATAAACTAGTCACTGTAGGACAAATTCTGCATAATTCCACTTATATGAGATACCTAAACTATTCAAACTCATAGAATCAAATAATAAAACAGCGGTTACCAGGGCTCAGGGGAAGAGATAAATGGGCAGTTGTTGTTCAATTGGCATAAAGCTTCAGATATGCAAAATTGCTCTAGAGATCTGCTGTGCAGCATAGTTCCTATAGTTAGCAGTACTGTCATGTGCACTTACAAAGTTGTTAAGAGGGTAGATTTTATACTAAGTATTCTTAGTACAAAACACAAAACAAAACGAAACAAAACCCCCACACTGATAAGGCTGTTAGCTTGATTGTGGTAATGATTTTATGGGTGTATGCATATGTCCAAAGTCATCAAATTGTGTACATTAAACATGTGCAATTTTTGTATCTCAGTTATGCCACAGTAAAGTTGTTTTAAAAAAACAACAAAAACAAAACAATCAAAAACATAAAATGACATCTAACCTCATACATAACTAGAAAAACTAAAATTATACAGATATAATTTATCACTTTCCCAACTGGTAAAAGTTTTAGAGTATGGCTTGATTCTGTTGGCAAGGCTGTAAAGCAGCCATCACTCTCATATATTGATGGTGGGGATGCAAATGAGTGTAACTCTGTTGGGTGGAAATTGGGCAGTATCTAACAAAACTATATATTCATCTACCTTTTCACTCAATAGTCCCACATATATTACTTTACCTTGAAGAGACACCTCCAATAATATAAAGATACATATGCACAAGGTTATTCAGCTTTGCTTGGAATTGCAAACTATAGGAATCAGCCTAAATGGCTATACAGAGGAAACTGGTTAAATGAACTATGCTACACTGACACTATAGACTAGAGTATAATGTACCTGTAAAAAAGAATGAAACAGCTCTCTAAAACTGTTATGTAGCAATTTCCAGGATATATCATTAGTTTTTTAAGAAATCAAAACAAACGAAAAACAACAACAACAAAACTTCCAGGATATATTATTATGTTAAAATTAGTTTCTATAAAAATTAGTATGCTATCATTCATGTAACAAAGAAGGAAAGTTGAGAAAATGCACATGGGTTTGTTCATTTGAGGAAGAAGAAACACAAAAGATGTAAAACAAAAACTAATGATATAGACCTTATATTATAGGAAATAGGTGAAAGTGGCATGGAAAGGAAGAGAGAATTGGAATAGGGTAGAAGGGGTGAGGAAATATTTCTTTAAATGTATCTTTTGGTTCATTTCTGACTTTTAGAAACATCAGTTCTTCATATACTCAAAAACACATTATTAAAATTAACATGTATACAAGGAACCCAGCATGGAAAACAAGTTGAAACTAACAAACATAAATATATTACAGTAAATTGCATAACCATAGTAAGAGAGGAGGAGGAAAAGAATTAACCTAAGAAACCTTAAAAAACAGCATTTTTACTCTATACTCTAAGGCTAAGGTTAAAAAGAACTGTACACAAATATTGTAATTCAGTTAGTAGATTTGTTTTTATGAGTATATAGTTTAGCAATTCTGAAATAATTTTTTGTGTATTCTAGAATTAAGCAAATGTTACATTATGTATAACAAGAGCCAGATTTCTCGCTGTCCAAAAAAAGAGTTACACTTAAGAAGAGATAAAATGCAAGAATAAATCTTGTTTCTATCAGAGCCCTTCAGCCAAAGACCACTAGGAATGCACCTGTAATTGTCAGTTGGCTTTATTATGTGTCGCAGAGAGGGAGAACACACAGCATAGGGAACTATGGGGTGTCTCATAGAATATTAGGGGGAAAAAAAGGCATATCACAGGATTTGGCTTTGGGGGGAGTGAAATGAGCAAAAGTCTGAGGAAGCAGGGGCTCACTCCAGATTAGATACTGTCAGAGAGTGGGGCATTTCAGTCTTTGGGTATCTCAATAATTATATTTATAGGGAAAGCAGACTAAAGTGTGAATAAATCTATAATTGGAAAAGAAGTAGCAGCCATTTATTTCAGCCAGAAGAGAGGGATATTTGGTATTTGGTGGGTGACACAGTGACCTTGTTTTTGACTATGTTAAGAAAAAATTATGAAGCAGTCTTGTCTTACTTTATCACAATCTCATGTGATAAAGATGTTGGTGTTCCATGTTTATGTTCAACAGGAGAATAACATGGTCTAGATGTGATTGCTGGGCCATCTTCAGTAGATTAGAATTGAAGGAATCAGTATGAATTGATTCATGCACATCAATATACAGAGGGTGCAAAAAAATGAATACACAATTTAAGAAAGGAAAACTGTATTAAATTGTAATACTCAATATATACTGATAACAAAAGATAAATACAAGTCACGTTTGACTTCTACAATTACAAGAGGTACTCAGAGTGGTTACCATCAGTGTCCAGACACTTCTGATTACAGCAAACCACTGCTTGAGCAACATTGAGCAAAATGTCCACTTGTATGCATTTTTTGGGCACCCCTGGTATATTGCTTAGCTCTGTCACTGAATGGATCTTGAGACAATGACAGTCCAATCTGAATGAGCATGCTTTTCAACTGCATCTTGGTTTCTAAATATTGTTCTCCAACAAAAGAAACAAGAAACTCCTTGGTTCTGTGGCTGGAGCAGAGAAATTGCATGGTGACACTAGAACATATTGTGGTGCCAGAAAATAAGGTAGTGTTCAGAAAGTGATTGGGACATATTGAAAAGACACATGAAAATACCTAGAAATGGTATTGCTGGGTTGAATAGTAGCTCTAATTTTAGTTTTTTTAGGAATCTCCACACTGTTTTCCATAGTGGCTACATCAATTTGTAGTCCCACCATCACAGAGCTAGAGGGTATTATGCTAAGTAAGATAACTCAGAGAAAGACAAATATAGCATGATTTCACTTATATGTGCAATTTTAAACAACCAAAACAAACCAACAAAAAAAGAGGAAAAAATATTCCAGAGGGAAAAATGTGAGAGCAGAGAGGACAGATGAAATATGAATGGCAAAATGCCAAAAAATGTTGAAGCTATGTGGGTACATGAGAGTTCATTAAATTATTCTATTTTGTGTATGTTTTAAAATGTCCATAATCAAGGTAATAAATACATCCATTTTTTAAAATACCAAAAAAAAGAGAAAAAAACCCCACAAAGAATAAACTGATGGTTGGCAGAGGAGAAGGGGGTAGAGGGATGGATGAAAAATGTGAAGAGAAATATTAGTCAATAATAGTGGAATAGATGCACAGTGACAGATGGGCACTGGACTTAGTGTGGTGTTCACATCGTAAGATATATACTTGTCTAATGTCTAATTATACATGTGAACTAATATAGTATGCCAATTATACTTTAATAAAAAATAAAAATAAGGCAGAAGAAAAAAAGACAGGAGCCAACTTAGAAGGAATTATTAATGGCTAAATCTGTGGCAATATAAGCAACAAAATAAATAGTTTGTAATAGATTATAATCCATACAATAAAATAAGACTATAAATACTGATATAATAAATAATTGAATAAATAGAAGGATAACTAAATGGAGAGAGAAGAGAACGTTCTTTATATATTTTAATACAAAGTAATTAATGTAGAAAGTACGATAGAAATAGGAATACCACAAAAGGATTGTTTCAGGCAAGCATCATCAATGGATGCTAAAATTACTCATGAGAAACAGAATGTTTACAAAGTCTCAAAGTACCTCCCAATAAGAAAAAAATGGGAAAATTGTAACTTCATAGTGGAGAACCACAGAAGACCTACCAGTGATGAATAAATTGACATCATGTGTCTGCTAATACGATACACTGAGAAAGACACACATCACTTCTGTGATATTTTTACAATAAAAAAAGAAAAACCTCAGTTCTGTAATAAAGTTATAGTAGACATATCCAAAGTGAAGAACAGTATACAAAATAAAGGCCAGTTCTCTTTAAACGTATCAAGGTCAAGAAAGACAAAGAATGAACTAGTCCAGCTTAAAGTAGACTAAGACGATATTAATACGAAAACTAAATACATGTCTTCCTAGGTAATTTTGAAAGAGAAAGAGGACACTAGTTATCAATTGGCAGAATTATGATGAGGTTTTTAGATTTGAAAATAGCATTTTATCAGTATAAGTTTCCTCATTATTATGATTGTATTATGATTGTATAATAGTTATGAAAGTCATAAACACTTGGGTGAACTCAGTCATACACACATCTTTGTACTATTTTTATAACTTTTTATGTCTGAAGTTACTTCAAAATTAAAATTAAAAAATTGAATTTGGTATCTGGAACCTCAAAATGGTAATCACCCTCTATAGTCTTTTGAAAGCATCCTTATATTTGCCACATGTAAGAGCTTGCTCAAGAGTGCAATCTCTGAGCAACAGGTTGCTGGTTCGATTTGCCACATGCTTGTGATATTCATGGACACAATGTGCACACTCAACTGTTAGGTCTCCAGGAAGCGCTACTACTCAGTAAACCTTCAAGTTAAAAGATTCACGATCCTGTTAATGTGGAAGAAATGGAAGTCTGCAGATATCATTAAGTGATTTATATTATAATCATCACACACAGAAGCCTTCAAAATTGCATTAATAAAATGTTTTTTAACAGCATGGGAAACCTTTTTTCTATGAAATAAAGTTTTCCAACATGTTTATAATAGTTACTTTTGGATCAAGGCATGATAATTATTTTAATCTAAGACTTCGTTTTGCACATTTTTTAAGGAGATATGATTTACATACAGTACAATTCTATGAATTTTGAAAAATGCATAAAGTTATGTAACTAGCACAATCAAAGAACAGTTCTGTCACTGCCCCAAATTCCCTCATGCTATTTGTAGCCAGCTCTTTTCCTCAGTCCCACTCCTGGCAACTATTATATTGCTTTTGCTTCTATAGTTTTGTCTTTTCCAGAAATGGGTTCATTTAAGCGGAACCATATAATATTTAGTCCTTTGAATTTGGCTTGTTTCACTTCACATAAAGCATTTGAGAATCATCCATGTTGTTGCATACCAGGATTTCATTCTCTTTTATTGCTGAATAGGATTCATTTTATGGATGCATCACTGTTTATTCATTCACCAGTTGAAGATCATTTGGGTAGTTTCCAGTTTTTTCTTATTATGAATATAAGCACTAAAAAATGTGTGTAAAGCTTTTTTGTGTGAGCATTATGATGATGGTAAAGTATGTCTTTAAGGCTTTCAACTTCCCTGTTGGTAACATTCATTCAAGGCTGAATCTCTTTTCCCCACTCATCAGCCAGTCTCTCTATCAGCCCAGGTTGTCTGCCAGAAAATAAGTAAATCCATTAGATATGTGACCTCTTACTGTGGATTGCTTTATCAGAGTATGATATTTGTTTCAGAAATACCATAAACATATAGGTTACAAATTGTAGCCAGTATTTTATTCTACTCACTCATCTCTTCTACCTTTCATTTCAATTAAGAATATATTAATATTTATCTCTTTATTCCTTTTAGAGACTTTAGAATCACCTTTCATGTAAACGTTTCTTAATATTCTCTAAGAAGTTACCAAATACTATATAGTCTCATTATTTCAGCCTTATCACTTTCCTTCAGATTCACAGCCTACCTTTTTCTTCCTGTTTTATTTACTTCCAGTTTGGGTGCTATTCAATCAGATAAGAGCAATGACCTGGCCCTTCTGCCCCACAGTGTCAACTTAGTCCACTCCAGGACTTATTGAAATAAAGATCTTATCATTATTCATCTATAAACAAGCTCCTCACAGTTCCCCATTGCCCAACGAATAAAGAGAAAACTCCTTATCATGGTATGCAAAGATCTGCCCAACGTGGCAGCATCATCTTTCATTATTATTTTTACCACTGTATTCATATCTGCTATTTCTAGAACTTCCTGTGCTTTTCATCTTTGCCTGTGCTGTTATGAACACCGGTAATACTTTCTCTTTCTGGTCTTACTGGAGAATGCTTACTCATGTTTCGTAATCCATCTTAAAAGCCTCTCTGTTTTGTTTTTTTTTCCCTCTATGCTCCCTATTCCTAACTTGGGTAGGGTAAACATTCTCTCTTTTCTCCATGACATCCCACATATTTTGTTATTATCAAATTCATCAAATTATATTATTAGTATGTCACTTTTCATTCATTAGATAGACAGCATAATTATCGGCGCAATAAATGTTAATTTGAATGATTATAAATAAAAAAGACATAAGGGAAGCATTTTTGCTAGAGAAAATACCTTCTGCTACCACTCAAATGTGCACCACTATAAAACAGTCTCCTCTGGGGTGACTCTTTTCCAGTACGCCATGTGATTTTGATGTTGTAAATAAATTTACTCTTCAATCT
Organism: Hipposideros armiger; assembly: GCF_001890085.2. Lineage (NCBI taxonomy): Eukaryota > Metazoa > Chordata > Mammalia > Chiroptera > Hipposideridae > Hipposideros > Hipposideros armiger. The sequence continues at coordinate 202,844 of NW_017731952.1, forward strand.
GAGTTTATTCTTGGTATGCATTTTGCCAAGGACAAGTTGGGTTAAAGCAAAAATCTAAATTCTAAATTCTAAACCACATTCTTCTCATTTAGGCTATAGCTGTGATATGAAATGCTTATAGGAAACTATATACTTAAATATTAACTTAAGTCATATGGTAAAATCATATTTTACAGGTCCAACTAATTTAATAAATTTTTCATTTCCAAAATATATTACACAAAATTTCATAACATGTTTAGTTTTTAATGTTACATGTTAATAACATTTCACTTTGAACATCAGTTGTGATTTTGAGTGTAAGTTACTATGAAACTAACTGGAAAAAATCAATACTCCATCAGACTCTAAGTGTTGAAATCTTTTTTTCTTTATATAGAAACTATATTCTTGTATTGGAATCAGATGACACAATTTTCCAGTCTAAAATTATAAGCCAGGACACCTCCACACATTTCTCAACGTGGAAACTGAAAGGTAATCACATTTGTACAACTTTATGTGCTCTAAGCTTGACAGATTTGAGTGGATTCTTTGTTTTCTAAGAAATGATTATACTCTCATCTTTAAGATAGAGAGCTTACTCTAAACTGGTTTTTAAAGGATTTGCACTGGATTAGCAACTGCATTTATAAAGCATGTATGGATGAAAGCCAGGTTTGTTTAATGTCTTATATGACCTTCAGGTACTTAGAAAGACTGAGAATGCATTTTTCCATGTGTCTTTTTGTTTACAAAAGTCTCACCACTGTGGCTTTACATAGAGCCATTTAAAACTTTGTGGGGTTTTTTTTTTTACCTGTGTTATATATGTTCAGACAACACAGATGTTGGCATGTTGCTGCAGAAACATAATACTAAGAGCTGTCTTACCTTATTAGCCTCCAGCCTCTGGATTTGTATTCTTTACACTGTTGAACTTGTGATAGAGAGGAGCCGCATGAGGCTAGAGGGGCAGGATGGATCTTTGTGCAAAATGAAGAAATGGAAAAATTGTAATGGTGTCAACTGCTGTTCACAACATTTAATTCTTTTGGCTCTAAACCAGACTCAGTCATAAATATTTTATATTTGAGAAGGAGAAAAACTTTCAATATACATATTTTTTTTTCTTCCCAAGTATATAGTTCAGCCTTGACACAGGCTGAAAACTAAACCAAAATAAGCTAAGGGAAAATAAATATGTTGACTTTATTGTCGAAGCCTCCTTTACATCCTCTTTCTAAAAGGGTATAGAGCCTAATTATTTTCTATGAAGCAATGATCACCACACTGAAAAATGAAGCATTCGACTCGTCTATGACCTATCATAGTCCGGTGATATGCTGCAAAGGAATTTTATATACTCAACATTTTCTTCAGGTTTTGAGGACTGTATTTAAGAAAGGAAGCTTTAGTGCAGTCTCAGAGATAAGATCAAAGATGTCTCCATACCTCCTAAAAGTGTTAGTGACCTTTCGAGAAGGCTTCTTAACTTTTCCTGCTGTTATTAAGTGTCCCAGCAAAGCACCAATGCTTGAGGGCTTCACTGACCCATAGAAATAGGAGGCCAGATCCAGGGATTGGTTACATTTTCCATTTTTATTTAAAGTATTATTTCTGAATCTATCTGAATTTCTGTGTGCTGCGTGATCTCAACACATTGAAGCTCTCTAGAAGGGTTTCACTGAGGAAGAGGGTTGAGGTGTGTGTTTTCACTGCGAACAGTGTTTGAAAGAATGCTAACTTTCTCCTGAAGCCTTAACACACATGTCTACTTACTGTGAAGAAAATCCTACCACCTTATCCCTGGTGCAGAAATGAATTTCATGTGGGAAAACTTTGCCTTCTATAATGAGAAAAGAGAATTAAATATAATTGTCTCTGGGGTGGGGAACATTTTGATTCAGATTTTTATTAAGATATAACAGATATTTGTCCAGTAGTGGTTTTTGATGGCTGGAAGAAGAGTAAAGAGAACAACAGGACACTAGGTGAAACAGGGAAAAAGTTTCATAAAATTGGGAGAAACAGAGAGGAATGGGCTGAGAGGCTAGAGCACTCACAAGACAGCTTTGATGACAGTTTTAGATGACACCCTGGCTTTTCCATTACTATTTACTAAAAGTTAGCTACCACCTTTGTGGCTGTTGTTTAAATACCAGCTTCATAGATGCTTGGAGCAGTTGCTAAAATAGCACAACATTGGGCTGATTGTGGTAGTTTTTGTTTTTTGTTTTCTGTTTTTTTTGTTTTTGGTTTTTGTTTTCTTTACTGCTCATGTAGAATTTGGACACATTTTTTCATAATCTTGCTTGAGGACATCTTTCTAAGTACTACTTTCTGCTTGAATTTGCCCTTATGACAATAACACACACAATGCCTAGAAAATTCATGTTTTAGCTGACATGGCAATTGACTAATTCTACTTACAGAGGGGGATCATGATTCTTTTTGACCGCTGAGCGCTTCTTAGCTAGAATAAAAATTTAAGAGATCAGTTATTGTGTATGAGAAACATAAGAATAAAAAAGTATGTTTTAGTTGTAACATAACATACTACAATAGGCTTGGTCCTATATTGGTGAGAAAGTCTTTGTATACAGTGTCATTTAAATGTGACGATTAACCTTAAACTATTAACAATTCTATTCTCATTAGACTCTTTTTTTTTTTTTTATTTAAGCAGTCAACTTACTTTTCCTTATAGGAGAATTATGGAGCCTGGAGCCTGTGCTAGATTTTCTAACCAGCTTCCTTCGCTGCTTTGGTCAATCCCGTTACTTCTTCCCGGATCCAGTCCCCTTAGTTGGAAACTGCTACTGTCTCTATTGAGGCACTCAGTGAACCTGCATAGATTTTAAAGTGTGCAAGGTTTCATTCACTGATTAGCATTTCCCATTTTCTCCCATTCCCTTAGCCTGCTGCTTAAGATGCCGATAATAAGAGATCTTCATTCCACAATTTTTTGAGTGTTTGCTATTTCCAAGGCATTATGCTAGGTGTCCAAAAATAGAATATTCTTGTTTTCTCAAAGCTGAGTGTGGGGAGGGGAGGCTAATTAAAATATCCATAAATAACTTGGATACAGAAGCTGAACATGATAAGAACAACCAGATATTTACTGAGCATCTACTGTGCACTATGCACTATGCTAGGTGCTGTGGGTACCTAGAGAGATGATTCCTACACATATGAAACACTGGCTGGTATGAAGCAAAATAAGGGAGCAGAATCTGATAAGAGGACATCAAGGCACTGAATTTACAGTATTTTATAAATAGAGATTGTTTAAAGAAGACCAGGGGTAATCGAGGACTACGGAGTAGCTTTAGTTGGTGCTTTAAGAATATAATCAATAATGCTGTAAATATTTTTTAGGGGGCCAGATGGACTCATGTCTTGTTAGGAGGACCACTTCATAGTGTAGAGGCCTGACCACTGCACTGTATATCTGAAGCTGATGTTGAATAATAATGTATGTCAACTATAATTATATATACATATAGTCACAGGACATGGAGTAGAGTGTGGGAATGGAGTCAATGGAATTGTAATAGATAAGCATGATATCGGGGGTGGGAGGGGAGTAGATGGGGGAGGGGGGTTGTTACTTTGTGAGGGTGAAAAGGATAACTATTGCATTGTTCTGTACACCTGAAACTAACAATAATATTTTTTTTAAAAAAAGAAAAAAAGAATGATGGTCTGGTAGAGTAGGAAAGGAGGAGGAAACATGGTGTAGGGAAGTGACATGAGCCAAGGTAAGGAATTAGGTATGTACTAGCATGCCTGGAAATGAGGGAGGCTGAGGGGAGAAATACAAGTTGGGAGCAAGAAAAAGACTTCAGAGTCAGATAACTTGTCCAAGGTTGTTCAGCTAAACATAAACGGGGCTGGGATTTGAACCTGGGAAGTCTTACTCTGACTTTCCAGGGTGGGAGATAACACTACACACATTAAGACTGTGGTAGTCTTAAATTTGGGCATGGTGATGTGACTTTCATTTTGTAGATACCTGGGGATTTATTAAACATTATTTTCTTATCTTTTTGCTATGAATATTAACAGCTACTTTAATATTGGACCTAAGAACTCTGAATAGAAAGAACTCAGTACTCTGAATGACGGTCTTGTAAATGATCTCATATATTGTGAAGTAATTTTTTTTTGACATTCTCATACTCTGGTACATGATAAGTAACATACACTTTTATGCTATATATTATTGGGTTTTTGCTGAAAACTCCAGGTTCATAAAAGGAATACTTTCAAGCTGAAATATAACTTGTTTGAGGTGCTTATTATGTGGGAAACTTATTTTTAGAAATTGATAAAAATAATAATGTGATTGTATTTGGAGATCATGCCTTTAAGGAGGCAATTAAGGCTAACTGAGGTCAGAAGGGTGGGACCCTAATCTGATTGGATTAGAAATAGAGGAAGAGGCACCAGAGCTCATGCTTTCTGTCCTCTCACACAAAGCAGAAAGGCTATGTAAGGTTACCAGTCAGAAGGTGGCTCTCTGCAAGCCAGGAAGAGAGTTCGCACCAGAAACCAACACTGATGGTGTGTTGATCTTGGATTTGTGGACTCCTGAACTGTGAGAAAATAAATGTCTGTTGTTTCAGCCCCTCAGTCTGTGGGATTTTGTTATGGCAGCTCTAGAAGACTAAGACTGTGAATATTTGTAAGGAGAAAAAAAAAGGAGGAAGAAGAATCCTACCTCTGAAATTAATAAAGGGAAACTAAGGGGAAATACAGTATACCTAGGAATATGTTATCATCTAAGGAGGCATTATTAGGTCCTAATATGGAAACCTCTTCTTCATAGGCATCTGGATTGACGTGAAACATCGTTTATGGGTCTTCTTGGAAAAAGAACCCAACATGAAAATTATGACCATGGTCACTTGGGGTTACATATGTTTAAAAATAAATGTAATTGCTGCCAATGAGAAATACTAAGACTATTGACCATTTTTTCTTTCACTCTGCTGTACTTTATTAACACGAGTTTTAATTAACTCCGTTGACAGTATTATTTTTCTCTTGCAGCAGCTGACTAAAAATCTAGGGCAAATTCTAGCAATAATTGTGTTAAATCTCTTCAGGGAAAAAAACGAGAGCAATAATACTTATTAAACTTTCCAGTGGTTTGCTTTAGCAGAATTTTTTTGTACAACTGAATTTTTACTTTTTGCTCATTTGAAATCAAGCAAACCTGAGTTATCTGAACTGAAAGAAAAATTTCACTTTTCACAGTGATAACTTCTTAAAAAGAGAAATTATTTTGAAGATGATGAAAATTCTTTGGGATCTGTGTGTTTAAGCTTACTGAGTAGCTCAGTGTTGGCTGACATGGCATCTTTTCTATTCCTGTAGTCAACAATACTGAAATTGTGCCTCTGTGATGCAATGAAGACATTATAACTTATGCTTTTCCATATTTCATAGACTCTGGGGAAAATGTAGGTCATGGCCATACTTAATAAAAGACTTTTAAAATTCTTTTCAGATCCATATAATTCCATCTAAACCACTTTTATCCTCTTACAAAAATATTGAAAATTGAATTTCTGGCTCAATAGTATAGATCAGGGGTCGGCAAACTTTTGAGATGGAAGAGCTGCCAGTGGTCAGCAAACTTCAGCTCGCGAGCCACATGAAGCTCTTTGAATACATACATGTAGCTCTGAAGTTAAATTGAAAATGAAAATAAAACTATCATAGTTTCATTTATAAAATTTTTAAAGAGTATTATTCACATAATGGTGATATGTAAAAATATATTTATGGCTGTCGAATAATTTTTAAATTGTTGTGAGGGACAAGATTGGCTCTTCCAAAGGTCGGCAAACTTTTGAGATGGAATGTGGCGTATGTGGCTCACAAGCCACAATTTGCTGACCCCTGGTATAGATGATACAGAAATTTGCAAGAAGGTATACAATACTAACAATGCATGTATTATGAGAGAACCAATTAAGTTTTTCCAGATAGACTTTACGGAGAAGGGAATGTTATTTGATCTGGCTTTCTAAAGATGAATAGGATTTCAATAGGTACTTACAAGGTCTGGAAAATTTTCAAGAGATAACTTCTGAAATGAACAAAGGAGCCTAGTAAAGCGCTTGTGATGGGATGTGTTTAGGAGACAGCATGGAGTTGATTGTATGCAAATTTAGCAAATGGTATGTCCTAAGTGAAGAAAATGAAGATGGGGCTTGGGACTAGATTATAATGATACTTGTAAAGGCTTTCCTTTAGAAACTCATACTCTAAGGCGGCAGTTTCAAGAACTCTCCAAGGAAGCTTGTTTCCCATTCCTCATTTTCAGAGATTCTGATTTTTCTGTCTGGGACGGTGCCTAGAATCTTGCTCTTAACAATAACAAATTCAGGTGATGTAGTTGTACCCATATGACTTTTTCAGAAACACTGACTTAGGTTATATAACATGTTGTCACTGTACCTGTAACTTCTACTAAACCCGAATATATAAAAATGGGACATTAAAACAACCTACCTCCACTATTGCCTAATATTATTCCCAAATAATATTCACTAATTCATGTGTGTAACAGGTTCTGTCTAGGGGCTGAAGATATAACACAGGACAAAACAAAGTACCTGCAAGCACAGAGCTTGGGTTCTATTGAGTTGTCGGAAAAGTCATGATGTGTTTTTTCTATGTTTTTTGTTGCAAAAATGCGTCATGACTTTCCCGACAACCCAATAGATGGAGGTAGGGTAGAGACTATCTTGCACCTTATATCATCATTATAAAGAAAATAAAAATGAGAATAGGAGACATATTGGCAAAGGGTTGTTTTCCATAGCTGTGATCAGGAGGGGCTCTCTGATGCTGTGATATTTGAGCAGAGTCCTAAAGGACATGAGGAGGGAGTCAATGTGAGGAAGAACATTCCTTGCTGAAGGAATGGTAGGTATAAAGGCCCTGAGGCAGAATTCGTGGAGGAAAACCAAACATCCAGCCTGGCTAAAGAGGAGGGAAGAGGAGAGGAGCTAAAGAAACACAGTTTAAACAGAATGTCTGATTTTTTATGCCACAGTAAGGTGTTTAATTGTATTCTTTTTTTTTTTAAGATGTTTTTAAATTTTTTTTTTATTGGGGAATTGGGGGGATGGGAACAGTGCTGGGGAATTGGGGGAAGGGGAACAAACAAGTTGCTGTCGTTTTGTTCTTCAGTCTAGTTGTGGAGGACGTTGCTTCACTGGCCCAAGTTGGCACCATCATTGCGCTCTTCCCGGGTGAGGCAGATCAGTCGCCGGCTTCTGGACGGCCGCTCACTGCAGCTGCTGGCCGCTCACGCTGGCTGCTGGCTATACACAGTAGCCCATGGCAACCCACTGCCACAGGGGTTGCAGCCTACGCTGTAGCCAGCGACTCACGGCAGCCCAGCTCCAAGTTGAGCTGTTGTTCAGCATCTTATCTGTGGAGGGCAGTGTCACTGGCCCTCATATGTGGGATCCGAACTGGGCCCTCTGGCGTCCCAAGCCAGCTCTTAACCATTGCTCCACTCGGCCAGCCCCTGATTGTATTCTTAATAGGAATAATTAATGGGAAGAGGATTTTGGGCAGGTGATTTATGCTTTTAAATGATCACTCTGACTGCTCTAGGGAAAAAGAGGTGGTTGTGAAAGCCGAGAGATGAGAGGTGAGAGATGATGGTGGCCTAGATGAGGTTAGACAACAACTATAGGATGGCTATAGTGATACTCCAATGTCTTTATAGGGTATATATCTTCAAAAGATGTTTAAAGAGTCCCATGGTATTTCCCAACAATTCTGGCTCTAACTACTTAGAGTTAGCATCAGAGCCTACAGGTTTACCGACTCAGTCTCACAACACTGCCTTCACTTTATAACAAGTGTAACAGGTTCCACTTGACTCCCCAGGGTCCTCACACTGTCCAACGTGAATACCAATTAGGGGTTTCCCACCTCCCCTTCAGGTTCAGTAATTTGCTAGGATGGCTCACAGAACTCTGGAAAACCATTGACTTACTATCACTGGTTTGTTATAAAGGATATAACTCAGGAACAGCCAAATAAAAGAGATGCACAGGACAAGGTATAGCAAAAGGGGCACAAAGCTTCCATGCCTTCTCTGGGCATGCCACCCACCCTCCCTGCATCTGGATGTGTTCACCAACCTGCAAGTTCTCTGAACCTGTCATTTAGGGGCTTTTACGGAGCTTATATTATGTACGGATGATAGATTAAAATCACTGGCCATTGGGGATTGAACCCAAGCTCCAGTTCCTTTCCCCTCCCCAGAGGTCTTCTAATCACATGACTGGTTTCTTTGGCAACCATCCCCTACCTTGAAGCTATCTAGAGGACTACTAAATGTCACCTCATTAACATAAACTCAAGTAGGTTGAAAGGGACTTGTTAGGAATAATTAAAAAAAAAAATGTTTCCATCGCACCTATCACTCAAGAAATTCCAAGGATTTTAGAAACTGTGTCAGGAACTGGAGACAAAGACAAAATACGTATTTACTACAAGTACAAATAATGGTGAAATCCACGTGTTGGCTACAGGCCAGTCAGCTTTGGGATACATACATTTCTTTATTATTTTGACACCACACAGTTCACACTGTATTACAGGGTGGAAAAAAGCATGTAACACTATAAAAAAGATACTTTATAACATCTATAATTTAAATATTTAAATAATATCCATCAGGAAATATCATATTTACCCCAAATTCTCCCTGCTGAAATTCAATCTATTGCTTTCTCTAATACCGTATGCTTCTTGTAAAGGATATAATAAAATGACCTCAAACTATGTTAGGATTTCAGCTGCTTTACACAAGCTAGTACTCTTTGTGGAATTAATACCAATTATATTAGTGAAGAAGTCTCAAAATTATGAAGATCAAAATCACCAAAGGAGCCGAAAATAGCTAATACCATTTATAGAGCAGGAAAGGCAATTTGATATAACCATACAATAATGGTCATTGAATGCACTGGATTTTCAATAATAGTACAGGAACTAACCTTATTTATATGTTGTTAAGTGTTTTCCACAAATCAGAGAATGGACATGTAAATTGTAAAAATAGGTAAGGTTTGATTTTAATACTGAGAGAATGGACAGAAATAAAGGCAATCGTATACTTCTAACAAAGAAATGAAGTTGCTAATGCTAATGATTTCGGTCAACTGGAGAAACTATGCAATGTTTACCATGTTGAAAAGTGAAACATCCAGTTGGGCATTAATCTACGGCCCATCTCCAGTGATATGCTTCCAAGAAGATTTAATGTGACTCCTGAAGAACATTTATGAATTTATGAAAGAAGAAAGTGGGATGATAGTTTTGAAGTCAGACAAAATACAATAATAATAGAACAGACTCTTTCTAAGGAAAATAAATCTATTGTAGAACGAGAACATAACAAGACGTGATTGCACTGGTAGTTTTCACATGGGACTGTGGGTGGATGGGGGACAGCTGGTGAGGCCAGGTAGGCCGTCCGGTTTAGCCGGAGGGCTGAAAATGCTGGTACTGAGCTTGCGCTGTGAACTACAGGCCCTGGTTTCCCACCTGTTGCTGGTGTACTGATTGGGCCCCAGCTGAGCCCAGCTGACCAGGATGATCCTAGAAAAGCTGCTCACTTGCCCTCTTCGCCCACACTCCGGGCTGGTCGCTCTTCGTGCTGGTTATTCTCTGTCCACTAAGTGGCCGTAAGTACTCCCACGAAGTCGAACTGAAAGTGGTGCTTTCTCCCTCCCAGGGTTCCAGGACATAGTCGGAGGCTGACTATGGGTAAGACACCAAATGAGGGTGTAAGGGGCCTTCACGCTTTCTTCATCTCTTCTACCCACCGCAGCATACAAAGAAACTGCACTTGGATTTTTCCAAACAACTTTTGTTTCCTCAACGGCTTACTTAACCTTATGGGACAAGGAGCTGCTACTGAGTAGGACCCGGTTTAGAGGCTGCTTTCTTTCTTTATATTGTGGGGGGAAATACTTTTGCGTAATTCTTAATCTTTTTAATGTGCAGTGAAAACTGCACAGCAAGGAGCTCAATAAAAGCCCGGTGAATATGGTTAAGAGCTCAGGCTCTGTAGTCTTACAGCTGGGGTTTCAGTCATGGTTCTACAATGTATTAACTGTGCAACTTTAGGGAATGTTATGTCCCTTCCAAATTCATATTTTGGAGCCCTAACTCCTAGTATGTATTTGAAGGTGGGACCTTTGAGGAACTAAGTTTAAATGGGGTCATTAGGTTGAGGCCCTGATCCAGTAGGATTGGTGTCCGTATGACAAGTGACACCAGAGAGTTCCCTTTCTCTCTTCTTCCCCCTCCACAGAACAAAAGCCATGTGAGGAGGGAGCAAGAAAGCAGCCATCTTCCAACTCAAGAAGGCAGACCCACCGGAAACGGAATCAGTTGGAACCTTGATCGTGGATGTCTAGCTTCCAGAATTGTAAGAAAATAAATTTCTGTTGTATAAGCCACCCAATCTATAGTTATTGTTATAGCAGCCTGAGAAGACGAATACAGGGAAATTACTTAGTTCTCTGTGCCTTAGTTCACTTAAGGTAAAATGAAGGTAACACCTAGTGTTGCTTTGAGCTGAATGTAATAAACTCAACTAATGTTAACTATTCATATTATAATCCTTGAGAATGCAATTTACTGTTCTCTCTCTCTCTATCTAGACTAGAATCAGCTAATTTTATTTGTCGAATGGGCCTTTTAAAAAGAAAAATGAATTAAACACATTAGGAATAAATATGTTGTATGTCAAACAATGTGTATGAGCTTGAGACAGATTTAAAGCTATGACCAAAACAATGCTAAATACAGGTTTGTGGAATATAAGAGAGTATTTTTTTTTTCTTACTTTGAAATGAATTTTGGCTTTTTTTGAAGGTGTGACTCAAATGTGACCAAACTTAGATAAATATTGTTTTGAAATTTTCAAGCCTCCTCAAATTGTACTCCAAATAACTAAATGCAAATAGTTAGTCTGAGATCTTCTTTCAAACACTATAACAAGAAGGAAAACAGAGTACCGAGTATGTGGTTCATTTAATTATTTTAGCCCTAAACTTCAACATGAAGTTTTGACTGCAGCCAATTTGATTTTTTTTTTGAGTTGATATTTCAATGTCCTTGACACACAGATTCAGTCACTTTAGTAAAGCAAAGGTCAATCAATTATTTATTGTCATAGAAGAAATGAGTAATTGATTTAATTAATTTTGTATTTTTTTAAAGCTGGTTATCCCTGTGAATTTTAGACAAAACCTTAATGAAATCTGGGTTTCTCTTCCTACTACTTAATACCTCAACACCATAACATATCATTGTATAGACAAATTGCTTTCTGTATTAGGTGCTTTAATAAAGTCTTTGGGACCCAGAACTGAAAATAGGTGTGCTTGTATGATGGTGGGTGGGGAGGAGGGTGGAGGTAAAGTCAAGTGTCTTCAATCATTCAACTGATTGATCCAATGAAGTACCTACTATTCCTAAAAAATTCCTAGGTTGTTGCTGATGCCTTTAAGGGCAGGATGCAATTCTGTAAGAAAATAAGAAGCCCGAGGATCTGGAAAGAGTATGATCAAAACTCGGAGATAAGGTAGGAAAAACAGATTTCTCTGAAAAAGGAAATCTGTGTTTTTAATCACTCCTGTCCCTCTTAATTACAGTGTCTGATTAGTTAAAGGTAGAATGAGAAGAAGGTAGGAGAGAAGACAGAATTTCGATGTCATCAAAAAAGTTGTGTGTGTCTAATTTCGTGTTTTACTATAAACCTATAAAATTGGGGCTTAGTAGAAGGAAATTCTATAATGGATCACAGCTATAATAGCATTTTAATAGTATAAATGTATTCTCATGATTTTTATAATAGAATAATAAAGTCTTTTAATAAGCACTAGAAAAATATAAACTCAAGTAATGAAACACTGTAGTTTAAAATAGTACTGTAATTTGTTTGGCATCTTAATTAAATTATCTGAGCTTAGTATTTTAAGTTCAGTGTGTAATTAGATAATCCCTTTGCTTAAGAAAAGGAATTCTTAAGTTCTTTTTCACTTAAGTTGTTATGAATAAGAAATATTAATGCACTTCATGTACACTCCATTAAGGGCAGAGGCAGGGACAAAGAGGAAAATAGAAACCATTTTTTAAAAATGTATACTAAAAAGTGATACAAAAGTTGTTTTGTATTGTTTTGTTTTGAATTGTATTGTTTTGTATTGTTTTTCTACCTAAAATATCTCAGAGACTAGAAGTATTAATATATCCAGTTTTTAAATGTTGCATTAGGAATGGTATTATTTAATAGAAAGTAATGAAAAGATAGGGAACAATATATTTCTCAGTATTCTAAGCATGTATATTTGACTGCAAGCTTTCAGTATCTACAAATGCTATTTGAAGATAATATTAATGTCTCCTAAGCAAAGCAAAGCAAACCAATGAGAAAACAATTAAAACTAAGAAAATTTGGTAAAGAGGTCACTTTCAAAATAAATATGATAAATCAATATTTTATCAATAATAAACATTTAAAATAAACAAAACCAAAGTTGTAAAATATGAAATTGCTAGGAGCAAGTCAATAAAAATGTGTAAAACCTTGTGAACAAATTAAAACCCTCATGGAGGCAATAGCTAGAAGACTATTTTTTCCCTCTTTTGTATCCTTAACACTTTGAATAGTGCTGGACTCATAGTAGGCCATTAAATACACACATTTGTTGGATAGCTAATGAATCATATTTGCGGAGTATGTAGAATATAGTTTGGGAAATGCTCTCATGGTATAAAAAAAATTGCAGTGTTAACATTTAGTGTGTGTGTGTGTGTGTGTGTGTGTGTGTGTGTGTGTAGTGTGTATATATAAAACAAGCATATGAGTATGTATAAATGTTTATCATAAAAATGAATATCTTTCTCAAAATTGCATCTCGTATCCTACACAACAGAATGATAATAGAAGCATGTCAGTCTAGTATTTAATCAGGTAGTCAAGGATCACATATTTATTCTTTTATATTTACTTATTTTGGTCCTGAATTTTAATTCCTAGTTATGTACTCTATTTCCTGGATGTCTAAAGCCAAAATGCTGAATTACCAAAAACAAGCACTAACATGTACACACATATGCATGCACACATAAACCAGAGAATAAAACCTAGTGTCTAGTTCAAATAAGTATCTCCTGTTAGCCCTCTTACATGTCCATCATTGATCCATCAATCCATTGATCTATCGATGCATTCATTGCTCCATCTTTATATGCATACATATTATATAGTTTATTGACTTTAATAAATATAATCTGGTATTATCAACCTGTTTCAGCCTAAAACATAGAAAGTAATCAGAGTAGAAAAAATAAAGTATTGTCATGAAAGTCGAGGAATGAAGAGTTTCAAGGAGTTTAGAGGAGTCCATGGGATGATGGTAGTTTTCTATTGGATTCATTACTTAGGATGATACTGATGAATTTCAATAAAGCAGTTTCAGTAGGATCATCAAGTGCAAGCCAAATTCACTTGGATTGAGTGAGTGTAAGTGGGACGATATGGAAGTAAGGAGATGTGGCATCTTTATCAGTACCATTCTTATAACTGGGAAAGAGTTGCCTCTGCCCTCAGACCTGCATTAAAAAAGGACACGCATGTCACAAGCACACAGACTCACAGGTTTGTTAGAGGACCCAATGGCAGTGCTGTTATCGGGGATCTAGAACTTATTGCTCTCCTAGCCCATGCGGTGAACCTAACATCCTCTTTTGTGACACACCATTCGTCTCCAAGGAAATGCTTCTTTTCATCTCTTGCACTATGTCCTTGAAACAAACAAACAAAAATGACAATGTCTGAATGCCATGAAGATTTGTGTGTCAAGTTACTGTCAAAATCATAGTGTAGGAATGACTGAGCATCTAAAGTGCTTAGGTAAAAGTAAAAAAAAAAAACAAAAAACAAGGACATTGACTTTTGAACTGCCAAATTGTTCTTCTCACATGGAAAAGTGTCATGGGTTCTTACATGCCGGAGTATCGTTCCCAGAAGTTCTGAGCATCCATTCTCTGTTCCTTTGTGGTCCAATTCCTGGTTTTGGAGGCACTTAAAAATAGTACCAAATTTGTTGCATTTGCATGGCAGCTGACAAAATTTGCTATGTTAAACCACATCACTATAATTTTTAAATTATTTTTACTTTAGTTTACAATTTTGAAAAAAATATATTCAAAGTCCTGATGCTTTGAAGACAGTAACATTTAATTTTTTTAAAATTTTTAAAATTTTATTAGTTTCAGGTGTACAAAACAATGCAATAGTTATCCTTTTCACCCCTCACAAAGTGACAACCCCCCTTCTCCCATCTACTACCCCACACCCCCGATATCATACATATCTATTACAATTCCTTTGACTCCATTCCCACCCTATACTCCACATCCCATGACTGTATATGTATTAAGTTATAGTTGACATATAATATTATTCAACGGCAGCTTCAGAAGTACAGTGCAGCGGTCAGGCCTCTACATCGTCCATGAAGTGGTCTCCCTAACAAGACATGAAACCATCTGGCCCCGTAAAAAATATTTACAACATGATTGAGTATATTACCCAAACTGGAAGACAGTAACATTTTATATTTTAATTCTTAGGTCATTCCAGTCAGTAGAACAAAAATAACATAATATTGCTTTAAAAACAATTTATGATTCTGATGAAAAAGGCAAAAATATTTTGGAATATAATTTGTGAATTAGGTATGTCTTTATCTATTACATCTCCAAATATTGCCAGCTCAATTAGAGAATGCTTAGACATACACAATATTGATTAAATATCATCTTTGATATTTTGCCTAATTTCAATTCCATAAAAACAGTTTTATACATTTTTCCTTTTTTGAAAAAACGGCAAAGGTTTGTCAAAGTAAGAAGGAAAATGTTTTTATGTCACAGTATGTTAGCTTGACTTATAACTTTTACATATTTAGACATATGGTATAATATATGGGCTTCATTTGTCCTCTTTGGGTCTTGCAGATTTTCGGGGTGGGTCTGATATGAATACATTCTTGAATGTTTGTTCACTTAATTTCTTAACATACGTTTATAAAGTTACAAAGTCAAAGAGAAAGCACTTTTTTTAGAGCATTATTCAGATCTGTGATACTTTCCCAGCAAATGCACCTTTAACAAATGAAAATATTGTTTACTAAGTACTGTTTACTATCCTTGTATCAGAACACTCATCTTGGTTTTAAGTTTTTAGTGTTGCAAAATTTTGCAGAGCTATTGCATAGACTCTGAAGAGACCGAGAGGAAATCAGAGGAGACCTGGGGAAATGGGCAGGACAGCTGGAGGAGGCTTTCTTGGGGTTCAGGTTTTATCAATGGTCTCTGTGCTGCAATTTAGTTGAGAATCAAGAGTCTCTCAGCCTGGAAATGTCATGGTAGGCTCTGGGGAATAGACATTTTTATATTTTTTCAAAAACAAATAGGATTTTTAAAAAGTATACACAAATACATGGAGAGGATGGTAATCACCTACAACCCTATACCTGGAGAAGAATTACTGTAGTACTTGTGTATATATATTTGCAGACATATGTATGTGATAATTGTGTGTGTGTATACACTTTTACGTTTTATCCCCCACGTATGCTGTGAACAGTTATCCATGTCAATATATATCTAGTGTTGTATTGCATTGGTATATGCATGTACCTTAATATATTCATTTATAATTTGTCACATTCTTAGATCTGTTTCGTGTCCATAAATAATCTCAAGATAAACATCTTTGTATTTAAATCTTTAGAACCCTGTCCATTTACTACTTTAAAGCATGATCTTCAAAGTGGAATTACTGACTTTAAAGTAAATGAACAATGAATGTTTTCATAGATATTGTGAAATAATTCTCCACAAAGGGTTTATACATTTTATCCCACAGTATATGAAAGCGATTAATTCCCTAATTCACTGTCCTCATTTTTTTTTTTACTCTTACTAGTAAATCTGAATGGCAATCCATAATAATTTTTGTTGTACTGTGTATGGTTACAAACAATTTTAGATAAGCTTTCATGTATTTATGGACAAATGCATTTATTTGTGAATTGTTCGTAATATAATTTTTCTATTGTTTGATTCTTCAACCTGTTCTTACTTATGAATACACCTTATACAGAAATATTAAAACTTCACGTAAGTTTAACAATAATTAGAAAACTATTTATTAACCAATGCTCTGTTTAGGCCTCGTGGCGAGCACTCAGTAGATATGATGAACAAAATAGCATGACTGCTGAGCTAAGTAACTCATTAAATGATCAATCCAAGGAAGAAGAAAAGGAAGTGTTGGTCTTCATATCTGAAAAGCTGTTTTAACCAAGAGAAGTACTGATTAAACTTACATTGCTTTACAGCAAGTAAGCTGGCTCCATAATTCATATTTTTATTCAACTTTTTACTGTTCATCCATTACAAGTATAAACTTAATGAATATAGTTTGAAAATTCAAATATAGTCCTACAGAGCTTATAGCATAAAGCAGCAGCATACCCTGCCCTGTTCCTCCCCACTCTCTACCCCACTGTACAGAAGCAGCCAGCTTCATTTTTAGTTATTGGAACAGATATTGGCCTGCGTGTTTCTAAACAAGATATTTAAACATCTGTTTTTTGATCTTGAAATTTTAGATTTTATACATTGATTTTGTGCTAAGAATGACAGGCTTTAACTCTCTTATAGTAGTAACTCTGTCTCGTTTACACACACAACCCAAACACCTACACTTTTCCTATGTCTTCTCAAAATTATAATTTTTGTTTAAAATCATTGGTATGAGTTTCTAATATATAACCATTACCTGAGGTTTCTCACTCTCAGCACTATTGACTTTTTGGGCTGGATAATTCTTTATTGTGGGGGCCCTCCTGTGCACTAGAGAACGTTTAGCAAAATCCCCGGCCTTTATCCCCGAGATGCCAGGAACACCTCCCAGTTGTGATAACCAAATATATCTCCAGAAATTGCCAAATATCTTCTGGAGGACAAAGTTGCCTCCAGTTGAGAACTACTGATTTCATCTTATAAATGATGACTCTTTATTATTAAATGATCTTCACCACTGAAATTACAAGTCATACTATTATTTTACTGTCTTTCCATACAAATTTTGTTTCTAGTGGAGTTAAAAATTGCATTTTGTAAGTGTGTTTGCTTCATTTTATATGTAAAGTTACTGACAGTTATATAAGGCCTCTGAATATGTCAAAGATATCAGTTAATCTATGAGGTTAGTTTTCTCTGGGAAAATTTCTCTGGGTAAACTAAACTGCTACAGTATGGACCGGTTGCTCTCTGTCAGATATAACTGTCATCTTGCAACTTCTCATACTAAGAATTTTGTCTCACTATTCTGATAAAGCTCATTTCCTAGATTCATGTGTCTTGGTATAAATTGCACTTGGCTGCTCCTAAGAGACACCAAAACAGTAGCTTAACCAAGCAATAACTTGACTTGTTGCTGATGTAAAAGTATCGGAGAGCTAATTCTGTGTAGTTATGGTAGTTCCAAAGTCTTCAGGGATCCTGGCCCCTTGTCTGTTTCTGTGGCACCATGCTCATGCACACTTTGCCTCCTAATAGTCAAAAATCGTCTGCTGGATCTCTAGTTTTATCTATACACTCAAGCAGGAAATATAGGAGGAAGAGGTGAGGGGAAAGCAAAAAGCGTTCTTGTATAATTTTGGTTTGGTTTGTACAGAATTCTGTGCTGGAAATCATGTTCCCTTATATTAAAATGTTGAAACCATTCCTGCATCTTCTTCTGTCTTTCAATGTTGCTGCTAAGAAGTCTCATATCATTCTGATTCCTGATTTTTTTGATCCATTTTATTTTCCTCTAATGATGTTAGCATCGTTCCTTTATCTTTACTGTTTCTAATTTCATGACAATCACCTTGGTTTGGATCTTTTTCATTCAAAGTGCTGGAAACTTAGAGGAGGTTTTCAATCTGGAAATTCAACTTTTGGACAATTTTCTTATAATATTTTTTGATAATTTATTCCCTCTACTTTTTCTTTTTTTTAATGCTTTGATCCTGTATGTTAGAGCTCTAATGAGTTGAATGTTGGAATACCTGGATTGATCATATAAATTTTTTCCCCGCTGTTTTCAATTACTTTATGGTTCTGTGTTTCTGATAATTTTTATCAATTCTAACTTAAAACCCATCTCTTTAATTTCTTATTCCTGCTGTCCAGTTATAGTGCATTATCAGAAAAATCATGACGCATTTTTGCAATGAAAAACATAGAAAAAAATACATCATGACTTTTCTGACAACCCAATATTTTCTTCTCTGTTTCTATTTTATAGCTATGTGTTTTTACATAATGATTTCAGTAACTTCCCATTTCTCAGAGACCATTAATGATAAAGTTTTGTATCTTCTCTGCTTCTTCAAGGTCTTTTTACTGTTTGTTTCTTTTCTATTTTTCATTAAGGGAAATTTCTCAGATATCTTTGTAATGCTTTAATAATCTATTCCTCTTTACAAGTAAAGTGTTTAAAAGGTAATTGGAAGCACTCTTTGTACAGATTTGTCATCTTTCTAAAGCAAGGACTTGACCATTTCATTGGAAAAGCCCAAAGTCAAGGTCCATAGATATGTTTTTTCCCAGTTTTATTGAGACATAATTGAGATATAACATTATATAAAGTTTAAGGTGTATGACATAATTTGTGTTTTATAGTTCTGATCATACTCCCTGTGGATGACTACTCTAACCCACTGCCCAGGAGAGGAGTTTAAACTTGGCTGTTAGCACTCTGAAGTAGAGCATAAGAATTGGAGTGTAAGCATCCTTTTAGGATGAGTAATTCAATTAACTTTCCTGTTTTCAAAATTGCACAATATCCCTGCCCTCATCTGTACAGCCTCAAATCCACAGGTTCTGAAGTTCAAATTTTTCAGAAACTTTATTCCAGGTTTCTGTATAGTAGGAGAGCAGATATGAAGGTCTAACTTCTCGTTATAAAGACTTTCAACAAATCCTTCCATTTTCAGACCCATCCTCTACCTCTGACTATACAAGCACCTGTACCTCAGTTACTGAGTCTCTAAGGCAGCAGTTCTCAACCTTCCTAATGCCGCAACCCCTTAATACAGTGCCTCATGTTGTGGTGACCCCCAACCATAAAATTATTTTCATTGCTACTCTATAACTGTAATTTTGCTACTGTTATGAATCGTAATGTAAATATCTTTTTGTTTTCCGATGGTCTTAGGCGACCCCTGTGAAAGGGTCATTCGACCCCCAAAGGGGTCGTGACCCACAGGTTGAGAACCGCTGAGGGTTCTGTGGTTGGAATTGGTTTCAAGTGTCTCCCTCTACCAGGACAGTTACTACTTGTCAATTTATTTTTATCTTCTACATCTTTATTGATATAATGTGCTCTAGTTAAGTCTTTCATTTACTTGGTCCTTGTGTTTCATGCATTTTTACTGATTTCTTTTCATTTTGGTGATATTCTTGGAGACTGAAGATGAATATGTTCAACCTGCCAGGTTTATCAGAATTTCCATTAATTTGTTATAATTTCCCTAAGTAAAATTTAAATGGTCTCAAGTGTGTAAAGTAAAAGGGCATGTTAATATCGCTAGCTGAAGACAACAGAATTAGTTACCCTGAGTTGACTTTAGGAGCTGGTCTTTGAGAGTTGGTGCCATGAATTGTTTGGCCAACAAAATATCGTGAAATTGCATATTTATTCCCTACTTTAGATGTTCTTATCATGATAGTTCAATAACTGCTACCTTTATCAGAATGAATAAGTCAAATGTGCCAAGATTTGAAAGATGCTTATGTGGTTATCTGATAAATGTAGTTAGAGCTTATGTACTTTTGTATCACTTCCACCCTTCACTTTCAAACTGATTTTCACATTAGCTATCATGAATAAATAATATTTGAGTTATGTCATTCCTAATTTTGAGTTGAAATTCAGTGAGAAAAATTGGGGATCTCCCAAATAGCTCATTTAAGTGGAGAAGTTCCAACTGCACAGGTTATACCTCACAAGCACAGCACTGAAAGGAAGATATAGGAGCAGGAGGAGTAGGGAGGAATAGATCTGCAGTGGTCAGGGTATATTTTCAATGTTTAATATGTGACTAATGAGGAGGATCCCCTATTCCTGGGTGTTTTGGGAATTACAGTAAGACCTTGGTTTGCGAGTATAATTTGTTCTGGAAACAAACTATTCGAATTGCAAGACATCGCTCAATTTACCGTGTTGAAATGTATTAGAAATGTTTGCTCGTCTTGCGGAACACTCGCAAACCATGTCACTCACAATCCAAGGTTTTACTGTACATTGTCTGACTTGTGAGGCACTATGCAACATGCCTTCAGTCATAAATTTAGTGAAGTAGCTTTATTATTGGGATTGTACTAAATGTGTAGTGCATTTTGCACTTTACCTCAACTTAGCTCAGTATCTGCCCATTAAGTGCAAGTCACTTCTCAGATGACACAGTATTTGAAATGCCATTATGAGAATAAATATTTCCATTTCACTTTTGATTACTTCCAAATGCGCCAGTGAAAAGCTGTGGTAAAATATAATAAGGTTTAATCCCTGGATAAAGGAAACTATGTGCTTTATTGCAGCTACTGTATCATGTGTCTTAAAGAAATTCAAACTCATATCATTAAGAGGTACATTGAGTTATGTGTCTCAAGATTAGAAGATTTTTTGCACCCTAATGAAATAAATTACATTTCTTGGGTTAAGCAAACACAAGATAATGGCAATGAGAATTGGTTTAAGTTTTCAGATGTTAAGGAAAAGAATAAAATAGAAATGCAGAGAGTTTAACCATTTTTATTTGTATTTTTGAGAATAGGAAGATGTGAGGGCAAATTTTTTTTCTGAAGGGAAAGCAGGATTTGTTTCCTGGGTCTTTACACAGAGAACATCTACGAATAAAATCTTCAAACATACATTGCCCAAACTAATGGCTCCTGTATCGACTTTCAATAGAAGCAAAGAACATTACGTTAAGTTGTGCCCCAGTGAAAGCAATTTTTTTGAAGAGCTGAGATAATGTGGTAAATGTGCTTTACTGTCTGATGGTTTAATACAGGAATAGATCTTGGGGAATCAAACGAATGTCAGCACATCCATTAGACTATTTTCAGCATCATGAGTAGAAAGAAGGCTAAGATTCTATACAATTTCTATAGGAAATTCAGTTTTTCCTTAGACATTCAGGAGTAAATAGAAGGGTTATTTATTTCTGAAGTAATCATGATTATCCCTGTAAGTGATATTCTTTGTGATGTTTGTACCTTGTGATGAGTTCTCAGATTCATTTCTGTTTTTCTTGGTATGTTAAAGATGTCCATTTCTATTTGATTACACATGAGAATTTTCTTATTGATATCCATAGGGAGCTAAATGTTCAGAAAGTATATGAATGAATTGGAAACATACTTATATTCTCCTTAAATACCCTCCCAATCACAAGCATCACGATTTATGGCTCAGCAGTTTACAGCATAATTATTACTTTCTTCCAAATTAAATGATAAAAAAATTTAAACAACTCTGTTCATCTACTTGGGCTGTGATAATAAAATATCATAGCTTGGGTAGCTTAACAGACATTTCCTCACAGTTTTGGAGTCTGGTAGCCTGAAATGAGAGCGCCAGTATGTTAGATCCTGGTGAGGACCCTTTTCCTGGCGTGTAGGCGGTCACCTCCTCTCTCTCTCTCATCACACGGCAGACAGAACAAGCTCTCTGATGTCTCTTCTCATAAGGGCACTAATTCCATTATGAAGGACTCACCCTTATGGCCTTACCTAAACCTAATATATCCCAAAGGCCCCATCTCCGCCTTACCTAAACCTAATATATCCCAAAGGCCCCATCTCCAAATACCCTCATATTGGGGGTTAAGGCTTTAAAATATGATTAGGGGGGATGGGGCTGGGGGGAGGACACACTTTCATCCATAGCAACAATATTACCTGAGTTTTTGTGTTGAGTATTCTAGTTGACTCTTCTAGGTTTTCCTGTAGCCAGTATTTGCAAACCATGATGTGTGGCCATCTGTCTATTTGACTGAAAGTACCTGGGCTCATTCAAGAGGTCCTATGTCTCTTATTTTGGCTGCCCTTCCCCTAATTTTTTCCAGAAAGAACATGGCCAGTAGTCTCAGCTTTGAAGAAATCCATAAATTCTTGATTAAATGACTGGTACATCTGATGAAAAAGTAGAAGAGAGAAAGTTCAGAAGCAATGCAGAATTTCTGTATAGATCCTATACCTAACATTTTCATACCCACCTCCCATCAAAATAAAAAACACATACAGGAACTCATAATTCTAACTGCTTAGTACAACTTATTTATCTACCTACTTAAACCTATACATGCATAGTATAATACAACATATGTAAAGTCTTCATTCTTTCATTTTGCATATGAATGTGAATCCACACATACAGTATAAAATTTAACACATTCAGTTAAATGAAATCTCAATATGTTTTTCATCTTTGCTACTGACTGCAACTGGACACTAGAATTAAGTATTCCAGGTATAGGTCATCTGTATTTGTGAATGGCCTTTTGTCCCCAGAAAAAAAAGGATGCACTGTATTGTCAACAATATTGGCTGCACGTAAATATAATGTTCACTCTTTAATGTAGAAATTAGAGTATTTCTAAAATATGCTTATGCACTTCACTTTTAAAAATACATTGTTTAAGTTCTTGAAGTAAAAGTACATATGAAAGTATATGTGTGGTTTCATGTCTGTGTGTTATCTGCAGACTAAAGGAACATTGCTTTGTGAGTGGCAATAAATGTGTTACAATTCATGGACTTTATTTTATTATTTGTGTTTATAAGATACAGCTCGTTAGGTCAGAAGAGTGAAGACTTGGCTGTATTCATATATATGTGTCACTCGGCTGTGAGCTCTTTGAGGGGAGGCTCTATAACATATTTGATTCTGTGTCCCCAGGATAGTATTTGCATAAAATTGGGGCTCTATAAGTGCTTACTGACCGACTGAATATTCATCTCCAAAATAGCTGGAACACAGCATAGTTAATTCAATGTTTTAGTTTGATTTAGTGACCAATAGGGATAGCTCATGGTCAAATAAAATGATGTGCATCAGATTTACAACAAAAATGGTGAAGTAAGTTATTTTGTTTGAGTGATAATTATTTATAAGGCTATCTATTCATCTGATTTAATATTTCAACCAAAATATTAATTATGGAGCTTTACTTTCTTGTTGCTATTTTCTTCCTTTTCTATTACTTTATTTTTGAAGATTACCTGAACTCTGAAAATATTTCCTACCTCATTGAAGAGCCTGGATGACAAGTCCCTGATTGAAAAATGTCAGTGGTGGTTAGTTTTGGTTAATTCTAATGCATTAGCAGAGCATTAGATACCTCAAGTTTTAAAAAAAAAATCCAAATACATTTTCACAGAAACTCTTAAAGATAGACCAAGATGATTACAAAGTCAAGGTCATTTTGCAAGGGGAAAATTCCTTATTGAAATCTACTTAACCTAAGGGTTGTGGTCACATGCCAAGTCAGATAATTTCTGTATGCTCTAGTAAATTTCCTTCCTGAGTTAAAATGCATTTGCTTAATTTTATGATTTCTTCTGGGGGAGGATAATTGGTGAATATTGGTGATGCTTCATCACAGACGTGGTTCTAATTTGGTTACATGGCAAGTAATACGTTTACAGAGTGGCAGAATATTGTGGCTTTTTATGTTTAATTTCTGGGAGTTAATGAATTCATGGCCCTGTGTTTTCAGTCTGGTAAAGTAGAATCCAGAGAGAAATACTTTGATGCTTTATTTTAAAAAGGAGAATTGGGATACCATCAGATGAAATGAGATAGTATGTCATAGCAACATCATCATTGCAATTACTTATAAATGAAAACAAACAAAATCAACTATCTCAGCAGATATAAGTGTGGCATTGTCAGGAGTGGATGAGAAGGGTTTCCTGTCAGTTTATTAGATGACTAAATTGTTCAGGAGACCCTGCCTGCTGATAAAAGATCAGCTTTGGAGTCATACAGCATTGTTTTCAATTCCCAGTTCTCCCTCTTAGTAGTTGTGTTCATTCAGGCAAGTTAGTTTTCAGTGTCTGGTTTGTAATTGATCCACAATAAATGGTAGTTATTGCCATTAGCTAATAAACAACTAAGATGTCTTTCTGGAATAGTCACATTTCTTCTTCAATCAGTATTTGTGTTCAGCATTTCTGGTTATTGCCAGGCTGAATGTTTTGTTGGGGCGAAGTCTTTGTTCTATGATTTTCTCTACTCAATAAGCCAGATATCCTTCACTCTTAATTTACAAAGCAGAAGCCTCAAGGATTAGAGATATGAGCATTTGTATACTATATCTCATTTTTGTTAGATATTTTAATAGGAACATTTTTTAAATGCCCTAGCAGCAGGGTCATAATCATTCCTTCTAAATTTTGATTCTATATTTAGGAAGGTAGTGATGGGTAGCTCCTTGGGAAATTGTGAGTTAATTTTCCCTGTAGTACTAGTAGGTCTATGCACCTTGGGACATATTCAGGTTTGCCTTATAGACTAAAGTACCTGGTTAATTTTTTTAAATTAAGTTTATTGGGGTAACATTAGTTAACATTATATGAATTTCTGGTATATAACTTTATAACATGACATCTGTTTAGTCTATTGTGTGCTCACCAACCTGAAGCTTAGCCTCCTTCCGTCACCATGTATTTGACCCCCTTTATCCTCTTCGTCTTCCCCCCACCCCTTTCCCCTTGGTAACGACCATCCGTTGTCTATCTATGAGTTTGGTTTTTGTTTGTTCATATATTAGTTTTATTTATTCTTTTGTTATATCCTGCATATGAGAGAAAGTATACAGTTCTTTTCCTTTTCCATCTGACTTATTTCATGTAGCATAACACTCTCAAGATCCATCCGTGTCACAAATGGCAAGATTTTATCTTTTTTATGGCTTAACATTCTGCTGTATGTACGTACCACATCTTTATCCCAACAACTTAAGGTTGTTTCCATGCCTTGGCTATTGTGAATGATGCTGCCATGAACATTGGGGTACATATATCTTTACAAATAAGTGTTCAAATTTTGGGGGTAGGTAAACAGAAGAGGGATTCCTGGGTCAGATGGTAGCTTTATTCTTAAGTGTTTGAGGAACTGACTGCTTTATTTTACGTAATGAAGACACAGGTGGTATTGAGTATAAAGAACAAGATCTATTTCTTAGAGAATAGGGAGACCATATATAAACTAATAAAGTCTAGAAAATGCATATAGATAGTTGATGTATTCTTGAGATTATATTGAACTTAACTCTTTGATTTTGAGGTAAAAAATCTTAGCCTTGCTCTTTATTAGCTGTGTGACCTCTTATGAATTACTGGACTCCTCTGAACTTAGTTTCTTCATCTATAAGATATAAATAATATGTCCCCACATTGTTGTAAGTTTTATCTAGAACCATTTTACATAGATAATACCAGGAAATTCTTGGTTCATTTTAAAGTGCAAAATATCTGTTCAGAAAATAATTGATGGTCTCTGAGCCAAGCTTTTGAAGCGTGAGAAAACAAGAAAAACAACAGATAGTTCACTGAGCGATCACATACTGTGTGTGAGGTAAATGTTGGACAATTATTACATAAATTTATGTAATTTGATCCACTTAGCTGTCATATTGAGTAGGTCTCATTATCTTGATGTATCACGTGAGGGAACTGAGTGTTAGGCTGGTATAGAAACTTAAGCCACACAGCTGAGGCTGATAATGCCAGAAGTTTGCTCACTTTGTCTATTACCAGACACCTATTCTCATGTAATTTACTGTGTTCCTGGCTCTGTCTTGTTTGTTTCCAACAAAATATCATCATTGTTTTCTATTGATTCATTTATTCTTTTGCTGAGCCTGTTTGCTTTACTTTAGCCAACATACCTGCTCCATTTGGGATTGGTAAATATGTATATATCCATTTTAAATGTCAGGAAATCCATGCTATTGATTTTCTTATTAGCAGGTATAATAAAGAGGGATGTGATTTACACAGGTTATTTTGCAGTATTATTGTTTAACTTCAAAAGCAACTACATTCATTTTATATGTATTTAATAAGCAAAAGGCCAATGGCCTCAGATCCCTTGATATCCTCTTGAAAATCATCAAATATCACATATGTACTAATATTTTTCTCATTAAATCACATACGGATTTAGTCTATACAGAGGCAAGCTCTGTTATATCCCTGGCAGAATCAGACATGGATGAAAGACGAAGTTATCCATAGTTGCCCGGTAATATTAATAATATGACTCCCAAGAGTGGAAATGCTGTTATCTCAGTGTCCACCTCCCAAAAGGCATACAGAGAGGGAACGGAAAAGCAGAAATTCTTCAGCTATACCAATGTGACAGCTCCAAAAACAGAAAAAAAACAAATGATTGATTTTGAGATATTCTGATATGTCAGTTCCAGCCTTGACTGAATCCAATATTTAATGAAAAATGGAGAATTCAGACATGGAGTAAGTTAAATTAATTTGTCACTCTCCCATTCATAGCTAAATTTATATTTTCTGTTTGAATATGGTTAGTAGGTCATGTAAAGCAAATACTTCATGAACATAATTAGACAATACAGAGTAAATTTGGTGTTTAAAACAGTGTTTAAGCTTGAAAACCTTGAAAAGCTTTAACATTGCTTAAAGAGAAGATAGACCACACAAAAATAAACTGCTTTTCTTTCTCAGGTTATAGATAGCAAGAAAATAAACTTGCCAATCATTCCAGAGTTTTACTTGCATGGATAATACACAGCTATATAATTCTTTAAACATGTGCTTTCCTCTCATTAAGCAAAATTTCTGTAACTCAGGAGAACACAAGGGTGACCTTGACCCTTTGGATGTCCTTCAGAAATGCTGCCTTTCACCACCCATGTACCTTGCCCAAATCTCAGCAAAGACCCTGTGTCAGAGGAAAATAGAAGCCCCCACCACCATAAATTCAATTTCTCATCTTTCTGCCCCACCAGCGAACCATTTATTTACTTCTCTATACTCCAGTTACAGAGGGAAAGGATCAAGGCTGATCCACTTCCTGGTGCTCTGTTCCCCATCCCTCCCTGCCACCTCTATTTTCGTATTACATCCATCATCATTTGCTCTCTTCTTTGTTGTTAATCTCTCCCTCTTCACGGGTTCATTTTTTCAGTTCATAAATTTTAATTAACTCAATGACTATTTTTGAAGAATCTGCTTGATGACAGGCTCTTTTCTAAACACTGGAGGTACAGATAGATAAAAAACATTTACTTTCATGTCAGTTCATTTCTGGTGGTCACAGAAGAGATTTAAAAATAAGTAATTGTATAATATAGCAGTTGGTGATAGTACAAATGAGGAGTTTACTGTAAAATAAGGTAGTCTGAAAAAGCTCGACTGAGTAGATATTCATACACAGCAGGGAAAAGTATAGAACACATAGATCTGGGGCAGAGCATTTTAACAGAAGAGACAGCAACTATCAAGAGGAGCATGGCTGCCATGTGCAAAGAGCAATAAGGTGGTCAATGTGGCTTGAGCATTCAGTGAAAGAAGGTGGTGCAGATCACACAGGGCGCTTTTGGCAATTACATAAACTTGTGTCTTTACTTTGAGTGAGATGGGGAGCCAGTGAAGGGGTCTGAGCAGAGGACTGGTGTAATCTGAATTGATTTCTATCACTATCATCTAACTTCTGTGTTATAACAAAGACCATAGAGTAAGTAAGGTAAGGGCAGAAGAAGGAAGATCAATTAGAAAGCCATCCCAAAATCCGGAAGCGAGAGGAGAGTGGCTGGACCTAGAGTGGTGATGACAGAGATAGTAAGAAGTAGTCAGAATATGGATATTCTAAAGGTAGGTCAATAAGATTTGGTGATTGATGGGATATAGGGTATGAAATAGTGGACTTAAGAATGTAATAGCCTTACTGGGGGCTTCTACTGTGCACTTGGGATGATAAAATCTGGAGGAAGCATCACTCCCATCCTTACAACAATGAAGGCAGATGATCTGTACATTTACATCTTTTCTCAAATCCATTGGAGAACTGAGGTTGCAGAGTAACCAGTAACTCTGAAATCTAAGTGAATGCATGTGCATATAAGGAGAGATAGGACACAAGCATTTGCTTACATGGGGAAGAGCCAGCAGCCACTAAATGGCTAAAATCGTTAAGGAGTTGGGAAAGAGTTGAGTGTGGGCTAGAAGACAATTTCGAACCCCTGAGACTCTAAGGTGTAAGGGAACTTGCACCCACTTGTAGGTTCTTCTCCACGACCTCAGTGATACTCACAGAAAGATTGGCGAGAGTGTTAAGAAGGTGTCCCTGTATAGGCCTGGCGTGGGGGAAGAGCAGTCACTTTAGGAAAGGTACAAAGCCCTCCCAGGTCCTTTTCCCTTTATATCACCTTAAGCTGCTGGGGGAAGACGACAAACAATGTCACAGTTAGGACACATGAAAACCATTTCAGTCAGGGAAGGGAAGCAAAAAATCCCGCCAACCCTTGGGAAGGTGAAGGAATGTGTGCTGGACCCATAACTACAAAGGATGGAGGAGCTGGAGAACCAAGAAGGCAATGCCAATAGAATAATGGACTGGGCCTACCTAAGGCTGAGGGTTAATCAGAACTACAGACAATGACAGCTCCAACCACCAGGCTAAAATGTGTCAAGTAACATTTAGCGATGTCATTGTGTTGGGAGAATTACAAAAATAGCGGAGAGAGACCCTTTTTAAGGCACAGCACAAAAGAAACATCTAAAGCTGAAAATGGAGCTACCTTAACCAAAACTGTCTGAGGAACTAAACCCCACTGCACACATAAGATAATGCCAGAGAAATTTGAATGCATCGTACAGAGAGAGTAACCATAGGGGAGAAGAAATGACTCAGCTCTTATGTTGTATCAAACCTCCACAGTAAAGGCTTAGCAAAGGAAAAGGTGTGCTTATTTCCAGTAATTAATAATACTTACCTCAATCTCATGTCATTCATAAGAGATCTAGTTTTCAACAAAATTATGAGGCACACAAAAAAAGAAAAAACTCACTGTTGACTAATCAACAGAATTAGACTCATATATGACAGGAGTTTAGAAATAACAGGAAATTTAAAATAACAATGGTGAATAAGGGAAATATTGGAAAAGGTAGATAGCATGTATGGCCAGATGGGTACTTTCAGCAGAGAGAGAGAAACTATAAGAAATTATCAAATTGAAAAGTTAGAAATAAAAAAAAGCAAAACACAGTAATAGAGATGAAAAGTACCTTGGATGAGCTCATCGGTCGACTTGATATAGCCAAGAAAAGCATCAAGGAACTTGATTATAGGCCTATAGAAATAACCCAGACATAAACACAAAGAGAAACAAGAATGAACAGGACAGAAGAGAACATCCAGGGTGTATGTGAAAATATTAAATGGTCTAACATAAACTTAATTAAAATTCCAAGGGAGAAGAAAGACAACAGGGCAGAAGGAATATTTAAAGAAATAATGACTGAGAATTTCCCCAAATTAGCAATACATGCCAAACCATAGACCAAGAATCTTAGAGGGACACCAAGCAGGATAAGTACCAAAAAACACTCAAACACACATCTTGGCATCATATTCAAACTAATGAATACCAAAGACAAAGAAAATGTTGAAGACATTCAGAGAAAAAATGACATATTACATGCAAAAGAATCAAGATAATCAAACCAGACTTCGTGTCAGAAGCTATGCAACCAGAGGTCACCGAAATAATATTGTTATAATACCAAAAGGAAAAAAGCCTGTCAACTCACAATTCTATGAGCCAGTGAAAATATTATTTTCAAAAAAAACAAAGCAAAACAAGAAATAAAGACTTTTCCAGATCAAAAAGTACTGAAAATACTGAGAGAACTCATTGCCAGAAGACCTGGTATAAAAGAAATGTTAAGAGAAATGTTTCAGGTAGAAGGAATATGATGTAAGACAGAAGTTTGGATTTACAAAAAGAAGTAAAGAGTGCTCAAAAAAATAATAAATGAAGGTAAAAATGAAACTGGCTTTCCTAACTTTCAGTTGCTCTAAAAGATAACTGAATACTTAAAACAGAAATTATAGCAGTGTATTGAATATGTACAGCACATAAAAGTAAAATATGTAACAGTAAAGATGTTGGAAGGTAAAAATTGGGGAAACACTTGGAAGGTGTTTGTATTTACTATTGATAAATATAACCACCTCCCCAAGTAACTCAAATTATAAAACTAGAGTTGTCTTCAAATTCTATACTATCTTTCTCTATTTTCCTCCAGTCATTAATTATTATAGAACATCTTGAACATCTTAAACATCTATCATATATCATATTTTTTTTCATTCTCTCTTATCTTTTCATACCTTGCCTGAGCTAATGAAATAGTTTCCTAAGTAGCTTTCTTTCCTCAAAATCATCCCCTACCATGATTCCAGAAGTATACTACCAGGGTGCAGGTAGATCCCATGTTTAAAACACATTATTCATTCTCATTGAGAAGCACATGAGACCCTTAATTGTATCTCCCCTCTGGGTAACCAGTCTCATGTCTGATTTCTTCATTAAATGCACTCATCAATGTCATACTACTTGCAGTTCTTCTAAATTGTTTACATCATTTTGTTTTTGTACATATTTTTCCATATGAAAGCTCTCATAACCCCAGTTGGTTGGTGTGAGCACAATTTGAATTCCACCTAATTTTTAAAGCCTTCACTGATCGCTAACTGCCATTCTGCCCCCTATAGTGACAGCACTTCACATATCCCATCCTATGTGGCACTTCTTAATAAGTGTGTTATTGTTTTAAATTCATATGCCTGTTTCCTCCACTGGATAGTGAATTCCTTGAATTCAAGCATATCTGACTGCTTCCTAGTCTGTTTCTCCAACCCTTTGCACAACACGGGATGTGTGGAAGGTTCCGTGTAAGAATAATTGAGTAAACAGAATGAAATAGAATGAGCTGAGTTAGGTTCTATAATCTCCCATGATTCCTTAATGCATTGAAGTTGAATGACGACAAGGATCAACTTTTAATATGTTTTCAAATAAATCGGATATAGAAAACATACCAAATATTATATATTTTCTTCATTTTGAAAGCATTCAACTCCTCAACCATTCTTTGTCTGGATTTTCTAGCATTGTACCACACATAGTCTGTAGATGTATCTGGACTTAACTGTTCTGAATTTTATATACACCTGATTTGTTCTTTGACTTCAAAATAATGGTAGAAATTGAACTGGCTATCCATCTTTAGATACAGAAAAATGCCTTCTGTGCATATAATGTAATTCTGTACTTGAGAGTGTTGAAATTGTATTTACTTTAAATTCATTTGAAGCTGTGCTAAAAACATGGTCCATGATGAAGTCCTTAAGCAAGAAATCTTGAACTACGTGAGATAAATTAAAATATGCTCAAATTGCTTGTTGCTCAAAGGGGCTATTTGACCTATCGATTTGCTCATACCAAGATCCAAAAGTGGATCCAGAATGAATTGCTACTGGGTGTATCCAAATTATATTACTTAAACAGGTATATTTTTGCCTTCATATTTCATACACTAGGCTTGTAATTCTTACTTCTGAAGAGTTACAATGGCAATATTACTGGACTTAATAAAGCAATTAACCTTTTCGAGTTTCTACGATGTGCAGTAAATTTGAGGGTGGATTGATTAGAAAGGATCCTTGCTTCCAATATGCTTATAGCTTGATGTCAAGACAGTACCATTATTACTGCTCCAAATTTTAAGACCATCAATAACAATATTATATATTGATATGTGTCTTAACACTGTACCAAGGAATTGATGTATACATAATTAAAATTTAACCATCACAAAACCCCTATGTAGTAGACGTAGTTATTATCCCTGTTTAACTACAAAACGAACTAAGGCCTAAAGATTTTAATGAATTTATCCAAGATCACACCGTTATTAAGTAGTATGACTGGAATTTCTGCCCAGTCTTATGAGAGAGCTTGTTCTCTTTATTTCCACAGCCTGTTGCCTCCCAAAGTTTTAAAATAAAAAAAACCAACATGAACAGTTAAAAAGTACATGAACTAAATCATAGTTTAGTATAACAACCCAGAAATATTGTGGTCAGTATATGATTAATTGTCAAAAGAATGGTAAAGACAAAGTCTTTGGGTTTATCTTGATAGTAGAGTACTCCAAGCCCACCGTCTACCTCATCTCTTATAATGTTATCTCCTCTTTTAAACACCAACCCCCTTACAACCCCAATTTGATAGCAAAGTCCAGAATTATGCAAATGTACTCAATGTATTTTTCCTATGCAGATTTTTAAAATGTATTGATTAAATTTGTGCTCTTTTGAAATACATACACAAACTGATCCCCTGCTCACGTATATAAACCAATTAACCTACCCACTTGTACATTAGGCTTAAAACGATAGCTATTGTTAAATTCTTACAAAATGAATAGGACTATAATATTCTCAATATCTATCAAATTATGTGCCAATCAAATAGCCATGTCATAACAAATGTCTAGCTGTGACCTAATGGATAGTTTTTTTAATATGTGCTCTTAACACTACACCTTCAGTTTTTCCCTTATTTTAAAGCTGCTTTCCATGGTACCTTAGAAGTTCACAAATTTCAGAAGTAGCTGCATTCAGTCTGAATGAATAGGACTCTGGAGATGTATGATGGACCCATTTGACTGTATAAAAAGTGAAATCACGTGATAACGATTTTCTTTGATTGTAAGGAAATTCTTTTGAAAAAAATCAGTTGAGCATTTTTTCCTCCCTATTTCAATGTAGAGCATCAGTACTTTAGCTATAGCGTACATCAGGTTTTGTATAGAAGGAAAAAGAAAGCTTTGTTTAGAAGTGCTTTCAGTGGTTGATTTACTGAAAGAACCTCAGTAGGAATAGTTTTAACCCCAGCTTCCCCAAAGAATCAGAAATTTTAAAATATGTACATACATAGTAAATACATACATGTTAATGCCATGAATATTTATGCTAGTGTAAATACTTTTAATTCAAGGTGGGTCTGTCTAGGAAAAACTGAATTCATGTTGTGTTATAAACAGGTTTCATAAAATCTATAGTATTTATGAGAACATAGGCAGAAAGGAGTAAGCTCCAGCCTCATACAGCAACTTTTGTTTGCAACACAAGAATAGAATGCAGGTGGCACAAATCCACATCCAAAAAGTATAATCAGGTTTATGATTTTATGAAACTGCTTGACCTTTGGAGTTTATTTTGATCATCTCTAATTTGATTTTCCGATTACGAACCTATTTGCAGAGAAGCAAGAAGCCCTTGATGTGGCCAATTTGTATGTTTTCATAATAACTTAGTACATTTTTTATATGGTGGTGATTGCCAGATCGACTCCAATATCTACTGTAACATGCAATTTAATTTCTCTCACTCCCAGATGATATTAAACATTAAAAAATGCCACATTATTTGAGTTTTTAAATAAAAAGGAGGAGCTCATGCATAAAAAAATAACTGAAGTGCCTGTTAGGTTATAAGTGTAGATGCAAAACTACTGATGTGTGAGTCACATGACTGTGGTTCTAATCCTGAGGTTTTTGCCTTTCTGAACTTGAGTTTATTCTTTTCTAAAATAGAAAAACATACCTACATAATATGGCTGTTTCTGGGAAATAAGAAATATATCTGTCAAAGAGCATTGCACATGGCCCTTATATGCAAATGTTAGTCATCATAGTTATTTTTCAAACAAAATAGGTAATTATTAACTTAATCTTTGTTCACCCAGGAAGTCATTTCTAATTCCCTTTTAATATGTAGGTTTTTTCTTGTTTGGCACCTGAACAGAGTTCCCATATCTGGCTAATTCATTCTTTTTTATTAAAAAGTCAGCTCTTCACAGTGGGGAGCTACTGACTTAATCCCTTCTTTTGGGAAATCCCAAACCTCAATCATCTACTTGAGTAATTTCTGGTTGAATTGAAACCTATGTTTGAGATAACCGAGTATTCTAAAAACACAAATTCCTTACATGTTGGAAAGGAATCCCAAAGTCAGAGGGAGAAAAATTAAATATTTGAGCTTGTCATCTTTCACACAGATACCATCATTTAATATAATATTTTACAGTTGGTTATTTGATGTGGTAAAATATTTTTCCATACATTAATAGGTCCTAACAATCTTTGGTAATGGATTGCTATAACTTACTAAAAGAATACCACCAAAAGACACTTTTTATTGAAATGTTTTTTATGTGAACATCAGGTGATGGCTATAAGGAGACCTGATATGTCAAAAAAAAATTGTAGAAGAGGTTGATTAACTATGCACAGAAGGTGACCCTAGATTATATGAAAAGCAAAATCAAATGAGAGGCAGCAGCTGAATTTGATAAATTTAGGAGCAGTTGGGGAAAATCCATGTTTTAAAAATGCTTTTATTTACTGTAGTCACAGAACACAATATCAATTTTATTAATTTATCAAATAATTCTAAGATAAAACCTTTCTAAGAAATTAAAGCAAACACATGGTTTCTAGCTTTTGTGTCAGCAATGAAGAAAGTGCAATTTTAAAATTAGCTACACTTCATTTACATGTTTTTAAAAAAATTTTATTTGCACCATATAATCATTAAGTGTTGGTAATAAAGTCTCTTAATATAAACAGTTTTGATGTGATCCACCTTTATGGTTTACTCACTACAGATGCACCACCAAACGACTTTAACTTATTGGGTTACATCAACAAATTCTGAAGCTTTGAACCCTGTTGTATTTAAAAGTGATGGCATCTGTTGAGATGGGTAGGAGAATTCTCTGGATGTTTTGCTCGGTTGCCTAGCAATCAGTCGCCTGATGTGTTTGGGGAATCAGGCAATGAGCAAGAAGTCTGACAACAGAGAGAAGCCACAAGGTCTTTTATAAAGGCTAATTATACATACAGTAGCATCTGTTTTAGCTTCTGCTTGAGTGTATAACATAACTGAAACTAGGCCAGTACCCCTGGATAAGCTTCACTATGGAGAAAGAGGGATCTTGCAGTAGTTGTAGTGAGTTGCTCACGTGACTTACTTTTTATTTTTTTTTTTAAAGCGGGAATCATATTCTCAAGAGACTTCTAAGAATCTAAGATGTGCAATGTCTATAATGTGAATTGTAATGACTTTGGGAAATAACCTTTTGAAAAGATGTTCTTTGGCATTATTATCGATAGAAAATTTCAGTACATATGAATCATTACACTTAATTAAGCAAGTATTTGTCTTTAGATTAATTCTCATCATACAGAGACCTTTTCCAGAAATTTTGTGACTTCTTGATATAATAAAGTTTTGTGACAAAAACACAGAAGTCATCTAACAAGATGCTGCCTATTACACTATTATTGTGTCTCAATAGAGTAATGCTAAAATTCTTAGACTCCTTTCTGTACCATTAAGCATGAGCTACAGCTCAAACTGTTCTCTACCAATGAGTGGCTGATGGATAACTGAATCAAGTACAATAAAGTCGGCTACTTCTTATGACAGTTTTAAATCTTCTTGGAAATAAGACAGGGTAAAAATAAAAAATATATATAAAAATTGATTGATATGGAAATGTAGTTTCATAAGAGCTGTCATGAAAAGGTATATAAAGAAGTATTTAGTAAAACCTCTAATTTGTAATGTGCTACCTATATAACTACTATAAAAAAATTCCAGAACATACGCATTTACCTCTCATTAATAGTAGACTTAACTATTTACATTTAATTGTAATGTTTAATTTTTAAACATAATAAATATTAGGAATTTTACAATTGAGATAATACATAACAATTTATCATTTTAATAATTGTAAAGTGTACAATTCAGTGATTTTTGGTATATTTACAAAGTTGTGCAACCATCACTACTATCTAATTCTAGAATATGTTCAGCACCCCACAAAGTAACCCTGGTTACCCCCCATTCTTCCCTTCCCCAAGCTACTAGCAGGCACTAATCTTTCTGTGTCAATGCATTTGCATTTTCTGAATATTTCAAATAAATTAAGTCATACAGTATGTGGTATTTTATGTCTGGCATCTTTAGATAATGTTTTCAATGTTTATTCATGTTGTAGCTGAAATTATTTGATTGTATAGATATACCATATCTTGTTTATTCACTTACTGATTGATGGGCAACGCTTCTATTTGCATTATGGCTATTATGAATAATGCTGCTGTAAACACTCATGTACAGATTTTCACGCATCTGTATGCTTTCATCTTTCTAGGTATATACCATATTTTCCCCATGTATAAGATGCTCCCATGTATAAGACGCACCTTAATTTTGGGGCCCGAAATTTGAAAAAAAATGTATTACATAAAGTTATTGAACTCAAGTTTTATTCATCATAAAATTCATACAACTCCTCATCACGGTCAAAACTCCCAACCATTAGCTTATCCTCATATGTGTCTGATGACAAATCACTGTCTTCAAATATTGCCTCGTCCTCAGTTCCATCTATGGCATTTGAAATGCCACACTTCTTAAATGACTTGACAACAATCTACAACCACTGTATAAGACACACCCAGTTTTTAGACCCCCAAATTTTTCAAAAAAGGGTGCGTCTTATACATGGGGAAATATGGTACCTAAGAATGGAATTGCTGGGTAATATGTTAACTCTGTAATATTTTGAGAAACTGCCAAATTGTTTTGTAGCAGCTGCATCATTTTACATTCCCACCAGCAATGTATGAGGATATATACATATATATATATATATATATATATATATATATATATATATATTATTGCCAACACTTTTTCTTTCTTTTTTTTTTAATTATAGCCATTTTGATGGGTGTGTAGTAGTTAATGTTATTTGATTTTCATTTCCCCAATGATTAAAGATATTGAGTATCTTTTCATGTACTTACTGGCCATTTGTATATATTCTTTGCTGAAATGTCTATTCAAAATCTCTGCCCATTTTTAAATTGTGTTATTTTTCTTGTTGAGTTGTAATAGTTCTATATATATATTCTGGCCACCAGACCCTTGTCAGATACATTATTTGTGAATATTTTGTCCATTTTGTGGGTTGTCTTTTTTACTCACTTGATAAGCATCCTTTGATACATGATTTTTTTTTTAATTTTGATGTCCAATTTATCTTTTTTTTTTTTTTGGTTGCGTATGCTTGTGGTGTCATGTTTAAGAAACTGCTACCTAATCCAAGATCACAAAGATTTATATCTCTACTTCCTTTTAAGAATTTTATAGTTTTAGTTTTTATGTTTAGGTCTTATATTTATTTTGGGTTAATTTTCATATGTTGGGTGATGTAGGGGTCTAAATTCATCCTAATGAAGGTGGATATCCAGTTACCCCAGATCCATTTTGAAAATACTATTCTTTCCTTATTAAATGATCTTAGAATCTTTTGTTGAAAATCAACTCAATGAATTTACTTCTGAACTGTCAGTTATACTCTATTGACATATATATATATATATATATATATATATATATATATATATATATATATATATATATATATATATATCTTCTTAGGCCAATACCACATTATTTTAATTCCAGTAGCTTTGTATAATGTGTTAAAATTGGGAAATGTGAGTCTCCAAATTTTATTTGTCTTTTTCAAGTTGTTTTGGCTCTTCTGGGTCCCTTTCAATTCCACATGAATTTTAGGATCAGCTTGTCCATTTCTGCAAAATTGAAAGTTGGACATTTATTTGGGATTGCATTGAATTTGTGAATCAATTTGGGGATTATTGCCATCTTAACAATATTAAGTCTTCCAATTCATGAACAAGGGATGTATCTTCATTTATTTAAATTCTTTCAACAGTGTTTTGTTGTTTTGAGTATCCAAGTCTTGCACTTCTTGGCTAAATTTATTTTTTAATTATTTATTCCTTTTGATGCCTTAATCAACAAAATTGTTTTCTTGTTTACATTTTAGTGTTGCTCACTGCTAGCATGTAGAAATACAACTGATTTTTATGTTGATCTTGCATTCTATAATCTTACTGAGTTATTAGCTACTACAATAGTTATTTTTTGAATTCCTTAGGGTTTTCTATGTATAAGATCACATCATCTGGTAACTACATTTTTCTATTTCTGCAGAAACAAAAATGTTGGGATATTGATAGGCATTATATTGAATCTATAGATCACTTTGCATAATTTGGACATGTTAACAATACTTAAGTTTTCAATCCATGAACACGGTCTGCCTTTCCATTTATTTGTGTGTTCTTTCATTTGTTTCAGCAATGTTTTATAGTTTTCAGTGCATAAGTCTTCCACCACCTTGGTTAGGTTATTCCTAACTATTTTATTCTTTTTGATGCTATTGTAAATGGAATTATTTTCTTAATTTTCTTTTCAGATTTTTCATTGTTAATGTATATCTATCAGTTTGATGAAGTGTCATATGTTTTCATTTCATTGATTGGACATGATTTCATTTCGTTTTTGAACATATTTAAAATAGCTATTTTAAATATTTGTCTAGTAAGTCCAATGTCTGGGCTTCCTTGGGGAGTTTTTCTTTCTTTTCTTTTTTTCTTTTTTTTTTCCTTTTTATGGGCCAAACTTCCTTATTACATGTTTTGTAATTTTTGTTGAAAACTGGGACATTTTTAATATTATGGTTGTGTAAACTTGGAAATCATATTCTCCTTCCTCCCCTTGGCTTTTTGTTGCTTCTTGTTGTAGTTGTTTGTTTAGTGACGTTTTGAACTATTGTTTACAGTGTGTATTATCCTGTTTGGACACTGAATTCTCTGTTAACTTTGTGATCAACTGGTGATTGGACAAAGATTTTCTTAAATAGTTGGAAATAAAATAAAATTGCCCAGTTTTTGGATGGACTACATGTGTGAGTTTGGGCATGCCTTCAGTACTCAGCCAGGAAGTTTGCAACGCTACCTTAGCCTTCACTGCCTGCTTGTGCAGAGCCCAAAGATGAGCCAGAGTTGAAATTTTAGGGCCTTCTCATGTCTATTCTGAACATGCAAACATAGCCTTCTGGATACCCAATATTATGTTGTAGCTTTTCAACACCATTATTCATCAGAGCATCTCATTCTGTAGCCTTTCTTCCCAAGCTTTTTGGTTAGTCTATTATTTGCCCCAACTGTCATCCATTGCTCGTAGGCAGCCATAATTAATATATTTGCTTGTATACTTGATAAATATGCCTCCTTGAATAACCATATCAGCACTGAGAAAGTTCCGAATTAGGCAAGCCCTTTGATCCAAGAAGTTCACAAGACAGGTCAACTGAACAACTACCTCTCTTTATGAATGAACTCTGCTTTGTTCCATCTGGTATTGCTAACTGTACTGGGAATGTAAGCTGTTATAGTCAAGGTCACATCTGAGCCCAGTATTGGTTAATGGGACCAGGGTAAATTAAAACACTACAGTGCTGGCTGAGTGGTCCAGTTGGTTAATAGCTCGCTCAAGAGTGCAAGCTCTGAGCAACAGGGTTGCTGGTTCAATTCCTGGCCTGAGCTGAGCTGCCAACAGGTGGCAGGATGGCTCAGCTAAAATAATAATAATAATAATAATAAAATAAAACACTACAAAGATCTGTTTTTACCAATATTCCACAAGTTTTTCTTGATTAAGCATTTTTCTTAGTTTTTGCAAGCTTCTGCTTAATTTCCAGAATTACAAAAGTGTTGATTCTGACAGATTTTGCCAGTGTTTTTATTAATTTTAGGACAGGACAGACTTTTAGATTTTCTTACTGTGCAATTTTTGTTAACAATACTCTCTTCCGTGTTTTAATAAACAATAATACTATCTACTAATGAGTCTTTAAGCTTTATAAAGTATTAATATCTTAGCACATACATTTTATTACAAAATGAAACAAACATATAACCTACATGATACTCCACACCTTAAAATATTTTAATCCATATCTATTTTTCCTCTGAATAAATGAAAATACAACTTATGTACTTGCCACATGGTATGAGAAAGGGAAGAATTAAATCCTATGTTCCCCTCTTCATCATTGCCACCTTCCTTGGCAAGACTCAGTGTTGGTGGAGTTCTTCAGCAGTTACCATTTAGCTACAGAGTTCCTATTTAGCTAGATTTACCCAGGGTATCACACAATAAATACCAAATGTGCTTCTCCCTTCTTCCCCTGTAATTTCCAGCAGTACTGACTCTCAAATATAATGGCATCATATAAGACATGGTGAATTGTGTGGGAGATGTGCATTGACTTAAAATTAAGTGTTTGATAAACATGTAATTTTCTGCAGCTATACTAAATTGTAAGGGAGATACTAAAATGGTAGGTGAACAGGGATATTGCTACTTTGAACATTAAATTTACTTTGCATAGTGTGTGTGTGTGTGTGTGTGTGTGTGTGTGTTTAAAGCAATTATTGACTTCTATTAAAAACAGAGTTCCAGGATACTGTTTCAACTTCTTTAATTCCAAAAAAAAAAAAAAGGTTTGGAAAGTTGTTCCTATTGGTTACTTTAAAAGAACATAACCTAGATAATAGTAACTAATATTGATATAGAAATTTATGATTTATAAATTTATCATTATAAATTTGTATGGTTTCTCCATATAATGTCATTCAGTTTCAAGAAAACATATTCACAAAGGAGAAAAATGTTCAGAAATGTTGAAAATAACCTGGAGTAAAATGTCTAGTAATTGGCCTAACTGGGACTAACTACAAACCATATACTTTTCCCAGTACCATAAATTTAAAAATAATGTGTACATGCTTGAGTGACAGGTGCTTAGTGTGAACCATTTCTCTAACTAAAGAAGTTCATGGAATTGATTCAGTGCAATTCTGAAATTCTACCTCTTCCTGTCATCTCGGAGAGACCATCATTAAAATCATTCCTTAATGTAGAGGTATAAATGGGTTTTCAATATTTTAGGCTTTTCTCTGCGGAAGAACTTGGCCTGAAACCTTTGATGTTTTATAATCAGAGAGCCTTTTTGATCTTGCTTGGTTATACCAATTTTACATAATATTCCCCAGTCAATAATAATTCTGTCATATTAAAATTACTTTATGCTTGATGGTCATCAAAGAATATCTGTTTCAGCCAAATTAATTGCCTGTGATGTAAATGCAACCAAGGGATTAGTTTCTGTGAGAAGTTTAAAAGCTGGTTCACTGTCTAAATTTCAAATGCCTATTGGGGTAAATTTGTTTAAGCCTTTCTTTCCAACCTTGGAGGAGAACAAAAGTCATATCACTATTCAAAATTATATCTAATATGCATCAGAGTTTGGAGATACCAAAATAAATAAGTCTAGACAACCAAAGAGAATAGAAGTGTGCTTGGTTTAAAAGTAAGCTATTGATATTTGAGTCATACAGAAAATAAGTACCTCTGTCTATGAACCGGAAGAACATTTACTAAGCAGTCAGTGTCCTGAGTCTCTGTGAAAGCAATAACCGGAAGCATTCTTCTGTGCAGAAGCATGTCTGGAAGAGTGGATGGTGGGGAAAATGGGTTTCAAGCCAGACCCTTTTGTCTTGGTTTGCTAATCTGCTCTAACTGCTTACAGGATTATCTTGAGTATATTGGTGGAATAGGTATGAAAGATATTTTAAAAACTATAAACTGAACCACAGACATAAATTACTGTTATTACCATGCATTAATGTAATAATTCTTCAGAGAGTGTAGCAATGTTGGGAGGAGACTCCCGAGTTCCCCTTTCTTACGTTGCCTGCCATCACAGCAACATTTCCAGCCCTGTCACTAGATAGGGAAGGGGAAGCCATAATTCTTACCTCTCCTTCTAATGTGATATGATAGGTTCAAATGAAACAAAGTAGCCTAAAGTTAAAAAAAAAAAAAAGTCACATAGCCAAATCTTAAGAACAGTGTTGGCATTGGCTCTGGGATACCCGGAATCCAGGTTTAGACACCGTCAGGATTTCCTTGGCCTTGGACTCTGATTCAGCCTATATACTGATTTCTTCATATTGGTTTCACCCTCATAACCTCATCTAGTCCTAATTGCCTCCAAAAGGCTCTACCTCTTAATACCAGCTCCTTAGGGGTAGGTTTTTAACATATGACTTTTGAGAGAACACAAATATTCAGTCTATAACATTCCATCCCCAGCCCCTAAATCTATGTCCTACTCACATGCAGAATACATTCATTCGATCCTAACAATCTAAAAAGTCAGCTCATTCCAGCATATACTCTAAAGTCTGAAGTCCAAAGTCTCATCTGAATATTATCTAAATCAGATATGGGTGAGATTCATCCTGAGGTAAATTCCCCTTCAGTGGCA
The DNA here is from genome assembly GCF_001890085.2 of Hipposideros armiger. Taxonomy (NCBI): domain Eukaryota; kingdom Metazoa; phylum Chordata; class Mammalia; order Chiroptera; family Hipposideridae; genus Hipposideros; species Hipposideros armiger. The sequence goes on from NW_017731952.1 coordinate 245,356, forward strand.
AACCTGTGAAACCAAACATGTTACATGCTTCCAAAATACAATGGTGGGACAGGCAAAAGGTAGACATTCCCATTTCAAAAGATAAAAGTAGGGAAGAAAAAGGAGTAATGGGTTCCAAATAAGTCCAAAACCTAACAGGGCAAACAGCATTACACCTTAAGGCTCAAGGATCATCTTCTTTGCTTGATGCTCTCCAGTTCCACTGGGGGGTCATCGCCATAACTCAGTGATACAGCCCTACAGTGGCTTTCTGCAGTGGCCTTACTCCCATAGCAGCTCTCTACCTGGGTTCTGTGGCTCTCCAGGGTTGGGGTCCTGTGGATGTGACTCTCCTAACCTGGGGCCTCTAACCTGTTGCTCTGGTGGGTGGCCCCATCCTTTGAAATCTAGGTGCTTCCCACAGTTTCTCCTGCTTACAGCCCATGCTAAGGTCTCTGCAGGAGCCCAAACCCTGAGATACTAGGGAGAAAGCACGTGGCTGGCTCGACTGGAGAGCCAGCCCCCTCTTTTGAAACAACTCTGTCCTGCAGGCCTTTGCACAGTGGCCCTGTAATGGAAGTGGCAATCTTAATGATGTCCGATCACCTGTGGAGGGAAGGGAGTATCATTCTTCAATTTTCTTGAAGAATAGCTTGTGGATTCTGTTGAGGTGGATGATTTATACTAGTCTCCTTATCAAAGGGTTGCTTGATCAAACCCTTAGTGTTCTCATTTTCTGTAATATGGGTAGGCTGAGAATTTTCCACGTCTTTAAATTCTGCTTCATTTTTTGCTTAACAATTTGATCTTTAAGTCATTTCTCTCTTCTCACATTTTATTATAAAATGTCAAGAGAAGTTAAGCTGCATCTTCAATACTGTTTAGAAATTGTATCAGCTAATATTCCATTTCATCTCTCACAAGTTCTCTCTTCTTCAAAACACTAGAACACAAACACGATTCAACCAGGTTCTTTGCCACTTTATAACTAAAATTGCCTTTCTCCCAGATTCCAATAACATTCCTCATTTGCCTCTGAAACCTCATGAGATTGCTCTTCATCATCCATATTTCTAACAACATTCTGTCCAGGATTGCTTAGGGAAGGCTTTCTCTACAGATTTCCTTTTTCTGAGCTCACAACAAAATCTCCCTGAATGGTCCATTCATGGCAGTGTAGGCTTTTTCTAGCATGTTGTATCTCACAGCTTTTCTAGCCCCTACCCATTACCAATTCCAAAGCCACTTCCACATGTTTAGATATTTGTTATAGCAGCAGATCCACTTCTTGGTACCAATTTCTGTCTTAGCTTGAGCTACTATATCAAAAGGCCATTGACTGGATGGATGGCTTATAAACAACAGAAATTTATTTCTCACAGTTCTACAGGCTTGAAGTCAGATCAGAGTGCCAACACAGTTGAGTTCCAGTGAGGGCCCTCTTCTGGGTTGCACACTGCCGATTTTCTCAATGTATCCTCATGCAGCAGAGAGCAGATAGAGTAGGCAAGCTCTGTCCAGGTTTATGAGGACACTAATCCCATTATGAGGATTTTTATCTCATCCTAATCCTAATCCCAAAGGCCCCACCTCCTAATACCATCCGACTGGTGGTAGAGTTTCAACATATAAATTTGAGGGGAAAAAACAAACATTTAGTCCATAACATATGTACATACTACATTGTGTTTATTCTTTCAACCATTGATAAAGACTTGGATGGTTTCCACCATTTGGTTATTGTGAATAATACTGTGAACATGGTGTACCAGTATCTCTTCGAGACCCTACTTTCAATTCTTTTTAATAATTACACACAAGTGGAATTGCTGGGTCATGTGATCCTTCTAGTTTTAATTTTTTGAGAAACCTGCAGACTGTTTTCATAGTGGCTGTACCATTTTACATTTCCACCAACAATGCGCAAGAGTTCTGATATCTCTGCATCCTCACCAACATGTTTTCTGTTTAATTTTTTGGCAGAAAGGTTATATGTCATTGAAGAAATTCCCCACTCCTAAGCTGTATCCATCTCTATGCCTCCCACTTAAGAATGCATGATATAATGTAAATGAGTGAGAGTGGTTTTATTATGTTATCATGAATCTGTTCTAATTCATTTTTAATCATTAAAGACTTTCATAATTTGTCTATTACAATAACAAATAGCATGCAACCTACCTCTATCTTGTTTTGTCTGATAAGCATTATAAATGATGGGTCTGAATTACAGTGATATAATTATAGCACATATAGAAGGCTCAGTTCTTAAACTTTTACTTTTTTGCCTGAAAGTAGTGACTCATATTGTCCATTCTCTATCATCATTCCTTCTTTGTTGTATGATTTTTAATTTTTTTTTAATTTTTCAATTACAATTGATATACAGTACTATATTAGTTTTAGGTGTACAGCATAATGATTAGACATTTATGTATCTTATGAAGTGATCACCCCAATAAGTCTAGTACCCATCTGACACCATACATGGTTATTACAATATTATTTAGTATATTCCCTATGCTGTACTTTACATCCCCATGACTGTTTTATAACTAGTGATTTGTACTTCTTAATTCCTTTCACCCTTTCCACCCATCCCCCAGCCACCCTCCCATCTGGCAACTATGAGTTTATTCTCTGTATCTATGAGTTTCTGTTTCATTTATTTGGTTTTATAGAGTTCACATGTAAGTGAAATTATATGGTACTTGTCTTTCTCTGTCTAATTTATTTCACTTAGCATAATACTGTCTAATTTTATCCATGTTGTCACAACTGGAAAGATTTCATTTTTTATGTCTGAGTACCATTCCATGGTGTGTAACACCTCTTTATGCATTTGTCTATCGATGGGCACTTAGGTTGCTTCCATATCTTGGCTATTGTAAATAATGTTGCAATGATCATAGGGGTGTGTATCTTTTCAAATTAGTGTTTTGGATTTCTTCAGATAAATACCCAGAGGTGGAATTGCTGGGTCATATGGTGGTGCTATTTTCTGTTTTTGAAGGAACCTCCATACTGTTTTCCCTAGTGGCTGCACCAATTTGTAATCCCACCAACAGTGTACCAGGGTACCCAATTCTCCACATCCTCACCAACACTTGTTATTTATTGACTTTTTGATTGTAGCCATTCTAACAGATGTGAGTTGATATCTCATTGTGGTTTTAATTTGCATTTAAAAATTTTGCATTTTAATCATTGATGATTTGTGATGTTGAGCATCTTTTCATGTGTCTGTTGACCATCTTTATGTCTTCTTCGGAGAAATGCCTTTTCTGGTCCTCTACCCATTTTTTTAATCAGATTGGGTTTTTTTTTGTTGTTTTTTTTTTGTTTTGTTTTGTTGTTCAGTTGTATGAGTTTCTTCTATATTTTGGATAGTAACCCTTTATTGGATGCTTCATTAGTGAATATCTTCCCCCATTCAATAGGTTGACTTTTCATTTAATTGATTGTTTTCTTCACTGTGTAAAAACATTTTAGTTGGATGTATAATCTCATTTATTTTGTTTATTATTTCTTTTATTACCCTTGCATAAAGAAACGTATCATGACATACATAACTTTCTTAATTTTTTATATGTCTAGGCTACATTGTTTATGAGCTTTTTTTCAAATTGTTCCAAACCTCCAAAAATTTTTCCAATATATTTCTTGAAAAAAAATCTGTGTGTAAGTGGACCTGGACCCATGTAGTTCAAAACCATGTTGTTTCAGGGTGAACTGTACTCACTTTCCTAGCATCTCTTGTGTATGCGGTGGCCATATGACCCAATTCTGAACAATGAGGTATAAAGAGAATTCTGAGGGGGAGATTCTAACAATGACTTTCCTCCCTGATAAAAAGATGTGTGACCTTTTTTTTCTTTTTTTGTATTCTAGATCCCCCATTTCTTCCCTATAGTTATGATTGTATGTTGATGTTATGCTTGGAATTCTGCCCTAAGAGAAGGCCAAAAATCCTAATCTAGTACACTAATATTAATGAGCTGCTGACCAAACCTGGAACTACCTACCTTCAAATTTATTGCTGTATGAGATAATTAAGTATCTGTTTTTAAAACACATCAATGCTATATATTCTTACTTTCATCCAAAAGTATTCCTAACTCATGCAGAAGGAAACCTCTTTAACCTGAAAAGGGTATCTATTCGAATTCTTCAGTGACTATTATGCTTATTGATAAAAGGTTAGAAGTCTCCCATTACATTCTGGAATGAAAAAGGATGGCAGTTATAGCTTCCTCTATTCAGTGTTATACTGTAGATCCTGGTCAGTGCAGTAATATAGAGAAATAAAGTTAAAAAATTAGAAAGGAAAAGAAAAAATTAATTTGCCAGTGATATTATTGCTTTCATAGGAAACTAAAGAGCATAGAACTAATAATAAGAGTTTTGCAGGTTTGCTGGATTCAAGATCAACTTAAAGAAAAAGATTACATAGCCACTATCCACCAGAAAAAAGAAATTAATACATATAATAACATTACATATAATAATCATGATGTACCCGATTTTGTAACACTTTTTAAAAAGAGAATAATTTCATAATACTTAAGTATGTAAGACTTGAATAAAAGTCGACAAAGTTTTGGAATCAAAACATTATCTTAAAGAGACATCAGTTTACCTGAAATTAATCTGTATTTTTTATGCAGTGTCTATTCAAAACCTAAAAGGCTTTTGAGAGGGTGAATCTAAACTACTCATAAAATTAATGTGAAGTTACAAAAGGTCAAGAATAGCTGAGACAATTTTTAAAAAGAAGTGCAAAATAAGTAGACTTTACCAAATTTATTTAACAGCATAATAATTATGATTACATAGTGTAGTAGTTGCTTGAGGTTAAGCAAAGAGAAAGGTGGGGAATTTTAGAGAACCAGAAATACCAATGTGGAAACTTTATATGGTCAACAGGTGTCATTAAAATTAAAGGCAAAGAATGACCAAATAAAAAATGGTTCTGGGAAAATTAGGTTGTTGGAAAAGTCATGACGTCTGTTTGCAACAGATGGCACTAGTTCATTTTTGGATGTACTAGTCAATTGCATCTATTTTATTGCTATGTCATTTGACAGCTGACAGTTCTAGCTTTATTCTAAAACAAAATTGAGTGATTTGGTTGAGTTTTGGAGATTTTACAAGTTGAAGATGGAAGACCAAACTGTGCATTTTTGCCATATTTTACTGTTTTACTGCCATAAAGGGAAGAACGCGCGTCATGCTTATGAAAAGTTGCATAAAGTTTATGGTGACAATGCTCTACAAGAGCATCAGTGACAATGATGGCTCACAAAATTCTGTGCTGGTGATTTTTATCTCAACGACACTCCTCGGTCAGGAAAGCCCACTGAGGTTGATGACGACAAAATAAAGGCATTGATCGAGTCAAACCCATGCTACATGACACAAGAGATTGCAGAAACATTGACCATCCATCATTCAAGCGTTCATGACACCTGAAGAAGCAGGGATATGTAAGCAAGCTGAATATTTGGGTTCCACATGAATCTCAAAGAAGTTCATTTGACGGTGAATGTAAACATCTGCAATTTACTCATTAAACGTGAGGAAAACGATCTTTCTTTGAAGTGACTGATAACTAATGATAAGAAGTGGATTGTTAACAGTGTGGTGCACAAATGGTCTTTGTCCCAACGTGATGATTCGCCTCAAACAATATCAAAAGTAGACATTCATCAGAGGAAGTTTATGCTCTCAGTGTGGTGAGATTTTAAAAGTGTGTTTTTCGAGCTCCTACCAAGGAACCAAACAATCAATTCAAATGTGTGCTGTTGGCAATTGGACAGTTTGAACAAATCCATCATCCAGAAATGTCCAGAGCTTGTTAATTGTAAAGAAGTTGTGTTCCATCGCAACAACGCGGGACCGCACACAAGTTTGATCACCCGTCAAAAATTATTGGAGCTTGGATGGGATGTGTTGCCACACCCACCATTCTCACCTGACCTTGTGCCGTCAGACTTCCACCTATTTCGCTCTCTTCAAAACTCCTTGCATGATATAACATTCAATTCAAATGAGGCTGTAAATCACCTTGTTCAGTTTTTCACAAATAAAGACAGGTCCTTCTATGAATGAGGAATTATGAAGCTTACTGAAAGGTGGCAAAAGGTTATCGAACAAAACGGGCAATATATCATTGATTGATCTTTGTTCTTTATATAAACAAATGACCTTTGAAAAACAGACAAAATACGTCATGACTTTTCCAACAACTCAATAGTTATCCATGTGAAAAACAATTGGATTCCTATTTCATTCTATCTACATAAACAATTAGGTGGATGAAAACTTTAAACAGGAAAGACAGACTTTTGAATAAAACAACAGAAATTATAAAAAAATATTTTTGTCATATTCAGTTTAAGAGATGATTTATTAATTTACAAAATAGCATAAATCTTAAAAGATGATAATAAGTTGACTATATTAAAATTAAACTTTCTGGTCAACAAGAAACACTAAAAAAACTATAAGCTGCAGGTTGAAAGAAAATCCCTTTAATATCTAAAAATATTTGAAATATATCTAACAGAGTTAGGATCTAGAACTAGTAGAGGATTCCTAGTTATGAATAAGAAAAAAGTAATAATGCAACAGGTGAATGAGTAAAGGAGAGGAAGAGGGAACAAAGAATTCTAGATTACATATATGAGTATGTTCTGAATCTCATTGATTATTTGCAGAATACACATAAAAAACTGAAATTCCATTACCCATCCATCAAATTTGAAAAATTACAATCCACTTTGACAATTCAGTTAGTTGATGAAGACATGGAGCAATGAGAACTCTTACTTATGTTGTGGGGATGGTTTTGGAATGGAATTGAGCATGATCGAGAAATGTCAGTAATGATTCTTCACATCATTCATACACCCTAGAGAAGATTTTGATAACACAGGATAACGAATAAGATGTTCATGGCAATTTTGTTTGACATAGTGAAGACTGGAAATGGCCTAAACATCCATTAACAAGAGAACAGATAAATGACATGATTTCACCGTAGAAACTACAAATAGTTCAAATGAGTGAACTAGAGCTACATAGTTACAGCTCTAAAACAACAGTGAGCAGAAAAATCAAGTTTCCCAATGATGGGCAAGTTATGCCATTTATGTAAAGTTTGAAAACAGGAACAACCTTTTTATATAATGTTTATTCACATGTAGACAAGTAGTCATAGGTAAAAATATGGATGGGAACAATGAATACCAGATTCATGACAATGTTACCTCTGGGGAAAAAGGAGACAAGGAAGAAATACATAGGGGTTTCAGTTGTTTAAAATATTTTATTTCTTAGGCTGAGAGTTTGTTATATTGTTTGTTATATGATTTCTATGATTGTGAATGCCTGAAATGTTTCACAATGATCTGTCTATCCAATCCTTCCGATCTGCCATCTATGTACCTATCATCGTCTTGCATCTACCTATCTGAAGCATGCATGGCAAAACGGATAATCTGTAAAGTTTTATGTTATTCTCTTGACTTTGCTGAATAGTTTTAAAAATATAATTTTCTAAAAGGCTGTACTTGCTTCTGCATAGATAATAGATGGAGGAGATAAGAGGAGGTGTGGGTTGCCATTGAGTGTTATTGCAGTAGCAGATAGAAGAAAATAGTGAATCTGAAAACCATTAGGAAGTTAAATGGATGTTATGGAGTCTACTTGTAAATGCTGGTGCAAGACTGATTCTCATGTTTCTTTCATGAGCCTCCTAGTGGAAAATAAAATTACTTCTGTGGTAGAAAATACATGTGGAAAGGGAAATTTTGATCATCGGGGCATATTTGCCATTTATATTTCTTGCAACAGTCCTTGATGTGTTGTGTATCCTAATAAGTACATCCTGGGGCCTTTGCTACAGAGTCCAACAGAAGAACTTTTCTGATGTGGCTTGCCTCCTTTTGAAAAGTCCAAGTTACCTTTTTGTTTAAGAAGATCTACACTCCTTCAAATGACGTTATTTCACAGTTTATACTGAACTGGCTGACGTTAGGTGATTTACCAAAGATCCATTACTTGGTCCTGCTTGTGGACGACATAGGCTTTGGACTGTAGAAATGCTGATTGGATACAAACAGTGCTTGCAGCTGAGCATCATCTGTTAGGAAAGGGATGTTGCCTAAAGATGCTCACTGGAGGTTGCAGAATGTGCTGATCTGGGTACTGGAGAGGGCCCTAAAGAGGGCAATGTGCAAGGCTTTCATTGTTGATAAGAATTCAGGTGAAAAATGTGTGTTACAGGCACTTTTTACCGCAGCATGACTCCTGTGGATGCTGCTAATTGATCAGAATTTGCTGCATGTTGCTTTGTGGTCATTTTGTTTCTACACTATTTCTGGATGTAGGATTTTTTAATACTTCTTCAGCCATGGAAAGAAGGCACAATGAACAGTTCTTTCTCACCTGCATAACTCAGAGTTATTTAAGATTTTGCCATTGGGCTGCTTTTCTGTTTGTTTGTGTTTTGGTTTTGCTGTTGTTTTGTTTTTGGTGCCAGATCAAATTCCTGGCAAATGGCAGAAACTTATATTTCTCCTCTTATATTGCTGGTGCCCATTGCTATAAGAGGGTATGAAAAGAGCTAATGAAGTGAGCAAGTGAGACTGCTTCAAAGTAAAGTCTCAGCTTAGACGATATTCTAGAGTCTTATATATCACTCTTATTGGAGATGTGCCACTTTTCCAGTATTGATTCCTATGACCACATCCCTTATTCTGAATCATAAAAGGTAAGCGAGTATATGTTTAAAACTAAAGTAAATATGATATTTAATTTTGACCAGTTTTGTAACATGTATGGAGAAAATAGATAATATTGGTAACTTGAGGGTTCATTTTAGTTGAGAAAAAACATTTTGCTAATATGTTTTATTCAAGACCAAACACAGATTGCATTTTTGATAGTTAGGTTCCAAGAACATATCAGTTGGAAACTAGAGAGAAAACAAGACAAAACAAACACAGAAAGGAGATCTTGATAGAAGAGGGAAAGATTCAAAAGCCTGTCTATCCTTTCTTAGTAAGAAAGTATACCTTCCACAAACTTCATACAGAGGAAGTTTGAAAATTTAATCAGGCATTTCAGGGGCGAGGTGGTATTGCTGATTTTCATTCTTAGCAATCACAACCAGTATCTAGTTAGTTAAAAAAGAAGCTTTAAGAAGAGTTTATATTAATATTCCAGGGGTTTGATCCTAGGTTATCAAGATTGTGGGTGAGACTTATGGAAAATTTGTTTCTATTCCATTTATTATTGAAGACTTCTGCTTTTATCTTCTACTGAATCTGACACATTCTCAGGTTCATTTAAGCAGTCTGAGGGTTGCTTGTACTCCGAGAAAAAATATAACTTCACAAAAACTAATCTCTTGGGCTCCTCCCCATTTTCTTTCTAAAATCAGTCTCACACCCACCAGGCTCCTATCCCTGCCTTTATCTATTAATGTACGGTTGGTTCTTCTAGAGCAGAGTTTCTCAACCTTGGCATTATTGATTTGGGGCTGGAGAATTCCTTGTGGTTGAGTGCTGGCCTGTGTATTGGAAGATATTTAGCGCCATTCCTGGCTTCAGTCCAGTAGATGCCAGTAGTACTCACCCATGCGGTTGTGACAACCAAATATGCCTCTGAATCTTATCAAATGGCCCCTGGGGGCAAAATTGCTCCCAGTGGAGAACCACTGTTCTAGAGATATGTTTCTATGGGTCTCCAAGGGGACACAATGGTGACAGACTAATTCTGCAACCTCATTGATACTTGGACTTTTCATGCAGATAGACATGTTTGGGGTTACCCAAAAAGATTCATGGGACAGAAACTTCTTTTTACAGAGGCATCAGTCTGTCACAGGACTACCTTCTGTGTTGTGACTCTGAAACAACATGAAAAGAATGGATCGCTTTCCTCTGCTAGGTGATGAAATACTAGTGTGAATGAAAAATGGTTTCCACTCTAGAGGAGTAGGCACTTCAGGGACTTTTGGTAAATCCTTGACCAAAATGAAACTTAACATAAATCAGCATTAACTGTGGACCCTATTATCAGTAACAAGCATGACTGCTGGCTTTCATTAGTGAAAGACACCACTTGTGTTTATATTCATTCCTGCTTACAAGAATCTGCTTTATGCTGCTATTCTTGTATCATTATTAAAGGATGAATAATACCCAGAGAGGTAGTTAAAGGCACTTAATTGGCATATGAATAAATAAAATGTTCAATTAAGAGGGCCAAATGCCAGGGATTTGAATTAGTTTAATGCTTTCCTCTGACTTGACATGATCCATTACTGGTGGTTTGCATTTATAAAATGCTCTGCTTTATAAGACGTGGGGTTAATTATTAAAATTTGGCTTAAACCGCTTCATTCTGTTATCACTTTGTTTTATATTTTCTTGCGTTATCCATTGCTTAAATCCATAAAGAACAGTCCTTACTTTAGTAAACGTTTTTCCTTCTTAGGATATTCCAAGGCTTTATTATTCACAGATGCCCTCATTTGATGCTGTCATGTGTTTAATATATTGTGCAGCTACTAGGCTGAGATGATTTCTTAATTGGCATCTTTCAGCTTTCCAGCAGCTTGCACAAATTAAGAAGAGTCTACTCGGCTTATTAGAAGTAAGCTGGTTGTAGCTTGTCATATCTGTACTAATCTTAAAAATGATCAGACATAAAATCATTAATTGCCCAATTAAGTCAATTGGAAAGCTATCACTAGTTAAATTTTCAGGTTTGTAAAATACAATAATAATAATCAATAGAATTATAATAAAAACTAAGTGTACTGATGCATGATAAAAATTTTTATTACTCTTATTTGTTCTGCTAGTCTTTCCTCCCAATACCTACTTCCGAAAGAATAATCTAAAATAAAAGCCTACTACTCTGAATCTTATGGAAAATACTCCTTAAAAAAAGAATATTTTGTCTTCATTTTGATGCATTAATATTTAGAATTCTTTCAATGTTCAAAAATAAGAATATAGATGGAATCATATTATCTAGAACAGAGAGTGATTTTATCGTTAACTCAGCACAGTGCCTTTATTTTTCACATAAGGATACTGAAATTCAGATAGGTTAAATGATTTACCCAAAGTCTCTCAGATAGGAAGAGGCAGAGTAGGCATAATAATAAAGCATTACTAATTCTTGGTCTAGTGGTATTGGTTTTCCAGCATATGATCTTTCTATATGAACTTCAGAATTATAATTTCTGGTTATATAATTATGAGATTTAGAAGTTGAGGATAAAAGAGGCTAAAATAATCTTTTATCCACAGCCAAAAATTTTGTATAGGAGTTTCAAAGATTGTTCCAATGGTCCTAGGTATTTTATGGTCTCTGACATTTGGAAACTCACTGTGTACATCACAAGTACAACTGGATACATGGGAATTGTATGACCCAAGTGTTTAACTTGCATCAGAATCCTTTCTATTTTTATAGGTGCACCATTTGGGATTTATATTAAAAAGATACATCCAGCATTGTTCATTTATATAAACAAAATGTTAAAAAGTGAAATGACGTTTTTATGTGTTCAGTAGAGTCTTTTGACAGGTAAGAACAAAAACATTCTTGCTATAATAAAGCCAGTGTTGCAGAATTGAGTATTATTTTGTTATGATAGATGTTCAATGTAATTTCAAGGGATAGAAACTTGCTATAGTGAGCATTCATATAGAAAAGAATTCTGTCATAAGTTAATAACATTAGTGACAATGGAGAGATCTATATATCTACAAAGAGAGAGAGAGAGAGAGAGAGAGAGAGAGAGAGGGAGAGGGAGGGCGGTGGGTGGGAGAGAGGGGGGAGAGAGGAGAGAGGAGAGAGAGAGAAGTACCTCATTGTGTTTTGCATTTCCCTAATACCTGATAATATTGAGCATTTTTTCAGGTCATTTCAGCTTTTTTGGCCATTTGTATATCTTCTAGTCAAATCCTTTGCCCATTTTTAAATTAGGTCGTTCCACTCCCAGGAGAAATGAAAACATATGCACACTCAAAATTTGGTGCATGAATGCTTATATCAGCGTTATCCATAATAGCTAAAAATGGAAACCATCCAAATGTCCATCAATTGAGTAGTACATATACTGTGGTATATTTCTATACAATCAAAAACTACTTGGCAATGCAAGTGAATGATGTATGCTATAACATGGATGACCTGTGAAAATACTAAGTGAATAATCATAATACTGAAGACCACATATCATATAAATTTATATGAAATGGCTAGAATAGGCAAATCTAACTGATGCAGAAAAGATGAGTGATTGCCAATTGCCTAGGACTAGAAAGAGAGAGGAGTGGGAGTGACTACTAATGGATATATGGTTTCTTCTGGAGTGATGAAAAGGTTCTAAAATTAGACAGTGGTGATGGTTGCATAACTCTCTGAATATACTAAAAACCATTGAACTTGTAAACTTTAGTAGGGTAAATTTTATGGTACGCGTAAGTGAATTATAGCTCAATAAAGCTATTTGTAAAAAGGGCAAAAAATACTTAAAAATATAGTATTACTCTAGGAGTTTATCAAATAATAGAAATGAGAGTTTCAGAATAAGGCTTTTAAAATCCTTACTATGAGAATAAGTTGATTACCAGCTGGTAAATAAAATAGCCATTTGTGCTTAAATTAAAAATTAACATCCATGTATTTCGAACAAACGTTTTCACTTCTCTCTCAGTAAATAGCCATCTATCTAGTTGCCCAAACCAGAACTTGAAGGTCATCTTCTGTTTTCTTTACCTCCAATGTGCTGTAAAGCAGAAGCCTCTGTTGATGTCACCTGTCATCTTCTGAGTACCATTTGGCATTCTTCCTTTCCCATCATGCTGCCTCAGCCTTAGGTTGGCATATTTGGCCTACCCTATTGTTATAGACTATGCTACGGTTGGTCTATACTTCTGGTAGAGATTGTTCTAAAATGCATATATGATCTTAGTAACATCAGTGGAACCGTTTCACTTATAGAATATAGACTAAACCTCTCAGTATGATCTGGAAGGCCTTTTGTATTGTGAACCCTGTCCATTTTCCAGTCCTGCTTTCTATCACTTCCATGCAGCAAATTACACTAGAGTTTAATGCACTTGTGCCAATTCAGACATTTAACAGTTTCTCTAAAATCTTCTTCATTGGCCCATAGGTTATTTAAAGAGTATTGTTTAGTTTCCAAATATTTGGTGATTTTTCCAGCTACCTTTCTGTTGTTGTTTAATTCTATTGAGGTCTCAGAATGTACTTGTTTCTATTCTTTAAAATCTGCTAAGGTGTGTTTTATGGTCCAGAATATGTTCTATCTTAGTGAAAATTATACATGAGTTTAAAAAGAATGAGCATGGTTAGATAGAGTATCTATAAATTTCAACTACATCAAATTGATTGATAGTACTGTTCGGGTCATGTATATTCTTACTGATTTTCTGCCTTCTTGATCTCTCAATTACTGACAAAGATAGGTTGAAGCCTCCAACCCGAATAGTGGATTCATCTATTTATCCTTGTGGTTTTATCAGCTTTTGCTTCATATATTTTTACACTCTTGTGTAAGGTGCATACACGCTTAGAATTTATATGTCTTGGAGAATTGACTCCTGTATCAAATAGAATGCCTATATTCATCCTTGCTTTGTGTGAAATTAATATAATTATGCCCGCTTGCTTTTGATTAGTGTTAGGATAGTGTAGTAGTATAGTTTTTCCATCCCTGTACTTTTTAACCTATCTGATCTTTGTATTTAAAGTGTATTTCTTGTAGACTACATGCAGTTAGGTCTTGTGTGTGTGTGTTTTTAATCCATTCTGAATTATCTTTTAATTGATGTTTAGACCATTCATACATAAAGCGATTCTTGATGTAGTTATAATATTATCTACCATGTGTGTAACTTTTCATTGTCATTTGTTTTTGTTTGCCCCCTCCTTTTCTGTCTTTTCTGGTTGTATCTGAACACTTTATATGATTCTATTTTATTGTGATTCTTAGTGTGTTAATTACACTTTGTTTTAAATAGACTATTTTCTAGACCAGTTTTAGGTTTACAGAAAAATTGAGTGGAAAGTACAGAGTTTCCATATACTTCCTCTTTCCCCCTCCCATATGTCTCCTATTATTAATAGCTTGTATTGGTGGGGTACATTTGTAACAATTGATTAGCCAGTGTTGATACATTACTGTTAGCTAACGTCCATAATTTGCATTAGGGTTCACTCCTCCAGTTGCAAATTCTATGAGTTTTGACAAATGCAGAATATGATGTACCTACCATTTTAGTATCATACAGAATAGTTTCATTTCCCTAAAAAAAATCCCGTGTTCCACCTGTCTCTCCCTCCCTTTTCTCCTTCCCTTCCCCTGCCACAAGGAAACTCTCGGCAAACGCCAGTCTTTTTACTGTCTCTATAGTTTTGTCTTTTCTGGAATGTAATATAGTTGGAATCATAGAGTCCACAACTTTTTCAGTCTGGTTTCTTTCACTTAGCAATAAACACTTAATGTTCCTCAATGCCTTCCCATAGCTTGATTACATATTTCTTTTTAATTAGTGAACAATATTTCATTGTATGGTTGTACCATAGTTTGTTTATCCATTCACTTAATTGAAGGATATTTTTTCTTTGTATATATTACCACATTCTTCTTTTTTTTTTTTCTTCACTTTCCCACATCACCCTACCCTTTGTCAACCATCAGCTTGCTCTCTCTGTATATGGGCCTGTTTCTGTTTTGTTTTGTTTTGTTTGTTTTGTACTTTTAGATTCTATATATAAGTAAAATCATATGGTATTTGTCTTTCTCTGTCTGACATATTGTACTTAGCATAATACCCTATAGGGCCATTCATTTTACTGCAAATGGCAAGATTTCATACTTTATTATGGCTGAGTAATACACCTTTCTTAAAATGTGTATACATTTTTGGCACCCTCTGTGAGCGCACGCATATATATATATATATATATATATATATATGTATATATATATATATATATATATAAATTATGGTTAACATTCAATATTATGTTAGATTCAGGTGTACAGTGCAGTGGTTAGGCATTTATATTATGGAATCTATGAAGTGATCTCTCCAATAAGTCCAGTACCCATCTGACACCCTACATAATCTTTACAACATTGATTATATTTCCCATACTATATTCCACATCACAGTGACCATTTCATGACTACCAGTTTGTACTTTCTAATCCCTTCACTTTCTTCCAATCCCCCCATCCCCCTCCCATCTAGCAACCATCAGTTTTTTCTCTGTATCTCTGAGTCTATTTCTGTTTTGTTTGCTCATTTATTCTGTTCTTTAGATTCCACATATAAGTGAGATCATATGGCATTTGTCTTTCTCAATCTGACTCATTTCACTTAGTATAATATACTCTGGGTCCATCCATGTTGTTGCAAATGGTAAAATTTCATTCTTTTTATGGCAGAATAATACTTGTATAAATGTACCACAATTTTTTTATCCAATTATTTATTGATGAGCATTTTTGCTGTTCCCATATCTTGGTTATTGTGAATAGCACTGCAGTAAACACAGGGATGCATATATTTTTTTGAATTAGTATTTTGGATTTCTTTGGGTAAATACCCCGGAGTGGAATTGCTGAGTCATAAGGTAGTTCTGTTTTTAATTTTTTGAGGAACCTCTGTACTGTTTTCCATAGTGACTGCACCAATTTCCAATCCTACGAACAGTGCACCAGGGCTCCCTTTTCTCCACATCCTCGCC
Source organism: Hipposideros armiger (assembly GCF_001890085.2). Classification (NCBI taxonomy): domain Eukaryota; kingdom Metazoa; phylum Chordata; class Mammalia; order Chiroptera; family Hipposideridae; genus Hipposideros; species Hipposideros armiger. The sequence goes on from NW_017731952.1 coordinate 261,144, forward strand.
AGCACTTGTGGTCTGTTAATTTATTGATGATAGCCCTTCTGACAGGTGTGAAGTGATATCTCATTGTGGTTTTTATTTACATTTTTCTGATGATTAGTGACATTGAGCATCCTTTCATATGTCTATTGGTCATTTGTATGTCCTCTTTGGAGAAATGTCTATTCAGGTCCTCTGCCCATTTTTTTATTAGATTGTTTGGGGGGTTTTTGGTGTTGGTTGTATGAGTTTTTTAAAAATTTTGGATATTAAATTCATATCAGTTGTATCATTGGCAATATCATCTCCCATTCAGTATGATGTCTTTTTGTTTTGTTAATGGTTTTCTTTTCTGTGAAAAACATTTTTAGTTTAATGTAGTTCCATTTGTTTATTTGTTTCCCTTGCCTGAGGAGATATATCATTAATAATATTACTAAGGGTAATGAGTAAGGACATTTTTTAAAGCATTTATTTTTAAATTGCAGTTGACATACAATATTATATTAGCTTCAGGTGTACATGTAGTAAGGATATTTTAGCAATATTAATCATTTCAAACCACGAACATGGTATATCCTTCCATTTATTTTTATCTTCTTCAATTTCTTTCTTTAATGTCTACAGTTTTCAGAGTACAGGACTTGCACCTCTGGTTAAATTTATTTCTATGTACTTTATGCTTTTTGATGCAGCTGTAAGTGGCATTATTTTACTAATTTCTTCTTCTGATCATTCATTATTGTTATATAGCAATGCAACAGATTTCTGTATATTGATTCTGTATCCTGCTAATTTATTGAATTAATTTATTGTACTAGTTTTTTTTAGTGGACTCTGTAGGGTTCTCTCTATATAGTATCATCTCATGTGCAAATAATGTCCGTTTTACTTTTTCTTTTCTGATTTGAATGCCTTTTATGTATTTTTCCTGTCTCATTGCTGTGCATAGGACTTCTAGTACTATGTTGACTAGAAATGGTAATAGTGGCAACCTGTCTTCTTCCTGATACTAGAGGAAAAGCTTTCAGCTTTACAGCATTGAGTATAATATTAGCTTTGGTTTTGTTATATGTAGAGTTTATGTTGAGATATGTTTCTTCTATACCCACTTTGTTAGGAGTTTTTATTATAAACCAGTGTTGAATTTTGTGAAATGCTTTTTCTGCATGTATTGACATGATCATATGGTTTTTATCATTTATTTTGTTAATATATCACATTCATTGATTTATGGATGTTGAACCATCCTTGCATTCCTGCAATGAATCCCACTTGATCACATTGCATAATCCTTTTAAAGTACTGTTTAAAATCCGGTTTGCTAATATTTTGTTGAGAATTTTTGCATCTATATTCATCAAGCATATTGGCCAGTAATTTTATTTTATTTTTTGTAATGTCTTTGTCTGGTTTTGGTATCAGGGTAATGCTGGCTCTGTAGAGTAAGTTTGAAGCATTTCTTCCTCTTAATTTTATTAGAATAGTTTAAAAAGGAGAGAGATTGATTTTTCTTTGTTTGGTAGAATTCACCTTTGAAGCTGTCTGGTCCAGACTTTTATTTGTTGGGAAGTTTTTGATTACTGCTTCAATTTCACTGCATAGTAATCAGTATGTTTAGATTTGTATTTCTCTTGGTTCAGTCTTGGAAATTTATATACTCCTAGAAATTTACCCATTTCTTCTAGAATGTAAAATTTGTTGGCATGTAACTCTTCTTAGTATTCTTTAATAATTATTTTTATTTCTATGGTTTGGGTTGTAATTTCTTTATAATTTATGATTTTATTTGGGATCTCTTTTTTTCTTGATCAGGTTGGCTAAAGATTTGTCAATTTTGTTTATATTTCCAAAGAACCTGCTCTTAGTTTTATTGCTTTTTTTCTATTTTTAAAAAATATTCTACTTTGTTTATTTCTGCTCTGATATTAACTATTTTCTTCCTTCTGTTTATGTTGGGTTTTGTTCCTCTTTTTCTATTTCCTTTAAGTGTAGAGTTAGAATGTTTGGATTTTTTCTTGTTTCTTAAAGTAAGCCTGTATAGCTATGAACATCCCTCTTAGATTTCCTTTTGCTGCCTCCCATAAATTTTGAAAAGTTATATTTCCATTTTCATGTGTTTCAAGATAGTTTTTGATTTTCTGTTTTATTTCCTCTTTGATCCATTGATTGTTTAGTAGCATGTTGTTTACATACATATTTGTGTTTTTTTCCAGTTTTCTTTGTGTCTATTTCTAGGTTCAGGCCATTACGGTCAGAAAACATGCTTGATATGATTTCAATCTACTTGTATATACTGTGGCTTATTTTGTGGCCTAATATGTGTTCTATCCTAGAGAATGTTCCATGTGCACTTGGAAAAGGTGTATTCTACAGTTTTTGAATAATGTGTTCTATAAATGTCTCTTAAGTCAATTTGCTCCAGTGTGACATTTCAGACCATTTATTTATTTTCTGTCTGGATGAGCTATCCATTGAATTAGTGGGGTATTAAAATCCCCTACTATTATTGGATTACTGTGGATTTCTTCCTTTATGTCAATTAATTGCTTTATATGTTTACAAGTTCTTATGTAATTATGTAACATCCTTCTTTGTTGTTGTTGTTTGTTTGTTTTTTTACATTTTTTTGGGTCTAAAGTCTGTTTTGTATGATATGATGTTGCTATCCCAGATTTTTGTTGTTGTTGTTGTTTATTTGCATGGACTACCTTTTTTATCACTTCATTTTCAGTCTGTGTCTTTCAATTTGAAGTGTGTCCTAAGCAGCTTACTCATATATATGGGTCATGTTTTTTAATCCATTCAGCCACCTTATATTTCTTTATTGGAGCATAAGTTCGTTTACCATTACAGTAATTATTATTATGTACTTAATGACATTTTGTTAATTGTCTTTTGGTTGTTTTTATGGTTCTCTTCTGTTCCTTTATTTTCTTGATCTCTTCCATTGTGCTTTGCTGGTTTTCTTTAGTATTTTGATTGTGTTTCTTTCTCTTTATTCTTTGAATATCTTTTGTAGGTTTTGGTTTGCACCTACCATAAGGTTTATGTACAGCATTCTATATAGGAGTCCATTCTATTATATTTTAAGCTTATAGGCATTTACATTTGAATATATCCTATAAAGACTATATTTTTACTCCTCTCCATGCTTTGTGTTATTGATGTCATGTTTTAGATCCTGTTGGGTTGTGTATCTCCTATTTATTGTAATTTGGAGTTTGATACTTATTTCTCTTGACTTTTATAGTAGCTTTTTAAATGTCTCATTTGTTGTATTTATTAAATATTTGACTTTACCTATGAAACTTTTTCCTTTCACACACACACACACACACACACACACACACACACACGCGCGCGTGCGCACACACACGCACATGCATGAAGTCTGCCAATTAAGTTCACAAACTCATCCTAGGAAAAGTGCTACATACCTCATTGCTGAATATCACTACGGTCACCTTCTAAATACTCCCCTTTGAAAGCTATGCACTGATGCCAGTGCCTAGTCCATACTTCAGAGCAATTTTGGAACTCTTTTTCTGGAATGGCCATCAGAGCTGTTGCTGTATTACCCTTGATGTCCTGAATGTCATCAAAATGTCTTCCTTTCAATATTTCCTTTATTGTCAGGTAAAGAAAGAAGTCATTGGGGGCCAGATCAGGTGGATAGGGAGGATGTTCCAATACAATTATTTGTTTACTGGCTAAAATCTCCCTCACAGACAGTGCCATGTAAGCTGGTACATTGTCATGATGCCAGAGCTCCTTTGGGACTATTTGTGCACACACCTTTATCATGCCAAGATTTTCAGTTAAGATTTTCTTAACTGTTTCTCTATTGATGTTTACTTGGTCTTCTATTCTTCTCATATTCAGTCAGTGATTTTGACGTACAATTCAATGAAATTTTGCAATGTTTTTATCAGTTCTGCTCATTACTGGCCGCCCACACCTCTCTTCATCAGTGATGCGTTCTCTCCCCTCTGAAAAATGTTTAACCTATTTGTACACTGCCATTTTCTTCATGGCATTATCATCATAAACTTGGACTAACATGTCCATGATTTTACTTCCACTCTTGCAAAGTTTAACAAGAAATTTAATGTTTGTTCATTGCTCTAATTCAAGCCCAGACATTCTCATGACAGCACACAAAAACACACAATGATGACCACCATTCTGCCCACGAACACAGCTGTGGGACACTGTTATACCAAGGTTATGAAACCTTACCAAGTTATTTGTACAGTGCTGCCAATGTAAGCACACAGTGGCAAGTTCACAAACTTAATTGTAAGACCTCGTATATATTTCTACTTATAGTCTTTTCCTTTCTGCTTAAAAAATGCGTTTTAGCATTTCTTGTAAAGCTGGTTTAATGGTGTTGAACTCCTTTGGTTTTTGCTTGTCACAGAAACTCTTTATTTCTCCAATTCTGAATGATAACCTTGCTGGGTAAATAATTCTAGGTTTTAGGTTCCTTTCTTTCAGTACCTTAAAGATGTCCTGCTGCTCATTTCTGGCCTATAAAGTTGCTGCTGAGAAATCAGCTGGTAGCCTTATGGGGTTTCCTTTGTATGTAACTCCTTGTTTTCCTCTTGCCACTTCAATATTGTCTCTTTAATTTTTACCATTTTAATTACAATATGTGTTAGTGTGGGCCTGTTTGGGTTCATTTTGTTTGCAATCCTTTGTGTTTCCTGGACCAGGATGTCTGTTTCCTTTCCCAGGTTAGGAAAATTTTCATCCATTATTTCTTTAAATAAAGTTTCTGTTCCTTTTTCTCTTTCTTCTCCTTCTGGGATCCCTACAATGTATATTTTTGAGCACTTGACGTTATTCCAGGGGTTGTTTAAGCTGTCCTCATTTTTTTAAAACTTTATTTTTGCTGTTCTGATTGGTTGATTTCCACTAGTCTGTCTTCCATGTTGCTGATCCATTTTTCTATATTAGCTAATCTGTTGATTCCTGCCAGTGTATTTTTCATTTCAGCTATTTTATTCTTCAGGTCAGCTTGGTTCTTTATTATACTTTAAATCCTTGTTGAAGTTCTCCCTAAGTTCCTCTATTCTACTTTCAGGTTTTGTGAGCATCCTTTGACTTCTTTATTAGGCAAATAAATTATCTCAGTTTCCTTTGTGTTTTCCTCCCTTGAGGATTTTTCTTGTTTTATTTATTTTAGATATGGTCTGTCTTTTTGTTTGTTTCACATTCTGTGTTTGTTTATATGTATTAAACAAAATAGCTGTCTCTTCTAGTCTTGAAAAATGGCCTTATATAGATGAGGCTTCCGTGTAGACTGTGTGTGTCTGGTGTTATTGGCAGGCCCATTGGAGCCGAGCAGGTGCCTAATGTGTCTGGGGCACTGGCCTACCAAGCTGGAGCAGCTCTGGATGGGGAGGCCAGGTACATGTAGTAATGCCCTGTTGATGCTGCCTGGTCCCTTTGTTAAGGACTGATATGGGCTCTAACAACGTGTCTGGGAGTGTGCTAGAGACCTTGTAGTTAGGCCAGAGCCCTGGGATAGAGCCCCCGGCTACTATATGGAAGTAGAGGGGGACATAAATATTGGTGTTCACTGGCACCTCTGACCCCAGATAATTCTTGCAGTCTCTGGGCAACTCCTGCAGCTCTCCAGCCTTCTCTCTGCATTCTCTCTCTTATTTGTTGTAGATGTAACCTCTATGTAGGCTTTTATTTTTGTTTGTTTGTTTGTTTTGGTTTTTTTTGTTGTTGTTGTTTTTTATAGCTGAGCCATCCTGCCATCTGTTGGCAGCTCAGCGGCAGCTCAGCTCGGGCCAGGACTCGAACCACTGTTGCTCAGAGCTCACACTCTTGAGCGAGCTCTTAACCAACTGAACCACTCGTCTGGCCCTGTGAAGGCTTTTTTGTAGCAGGTAGTTTTGGGAAACTGGTTGGAGTCAGGCAGGTACTTAAGGTGCCCAGGCACTGACTTGCTGGGTCGGGTGAGTGTGGTGACACCCTGTTGTTCCTGCTTGCTCCTTTTTTCAGAGGTAAAGGCTCTGGGCAGTGTGGCTGGAAAAGTGCTGCAGTGATCTCCCAGACAGGTCCCAGCACCCGAACAGAGCTCGCACCCACCTATTGAAGTCGATGGGGATGTAAACAATGGCGCACTCTGGCTCCTCTTGTCCAGAGAGCTCCCAGAAGGCTCCCTCCGTTTTCCCAGCCTTCTCTATTCTGTCTGTCTTGTTTGTTGTTCAGAAGCTGTTCATTTAGCCTTAGTTATCTTGCAGAAGTAATTGCTCTCTATATACATGTATATTTGAGTTTGCTCACGGTTGGGGCGAGTTCACCATCCTCCTATGCCACCGCCATTTTGGACTTATAACCATAAACAATTTTCTATGTTTACATGTACATATTTATGTTATAAAACTATGAATGGAAAGGATACATGCCAACTTTAGAACATATTTTGCCTCTAAGTTGGGAAGAAGATGAATAAGGAAGGGGGTTCAAAAAGGACTTTAAAATTGTTTTCTGTTAAAATTGAATCAAATATAGCAAAATGTCAGCATTTGTTAAAACATTATTTTCACTATGCCTGAAACATTTTATAATTTGGGGAAATGGGGAAACTGCAAACCCAGAGTCCTGTTAACGTCTCTGGTTGGTATACTTTTATTCTTCAAAACTCGAAAATTCCTAGGAAGCTTTTACTTTCTCCCAGTGGCAGTCTCTCATGCAAATCAGCCTGAGTCCCTCCATCTTTACCTCCCCCTTCTCCTCAACCCCCAGCATAGTTTGGTCTAAGATATTTGTTCCTCACTCTCCCTGCTGCGTTGCCGTAGGCAGTCTTCCTTTATTGGTGAGATTCTGCCTCGGCACTGTTTCTTACCTTTTCTCCCAGATGGCTTAGAGGATGGAGGGCTCATGAGAGGAATGGCAGAGCAGATGAAAACAAACAAGCAGAAGGAATAAGGAAAACCATGAAGTTCCACTTGCTAATTTCTTTTTATTCCGTTACATAAAAATAATATAGAACCTCTCTTTTGTGAGAGTAGTTGAATCAGTTGTGTAAACACAGTTAAAACTAAGCCATCATCATATAGAATATTTATCCTCTAATTTGCTATATTAGGAGAACATATATCCAAATCATAATATTGAAAGTATACAATTTTATTGAGTAGGATTTGGGGCAGTCAGTAACAAAATCCCAAATCAAAGTAGTTTTAAAATAATAAGAAAAAAATTGCATCTACCTATTTAAGAATCCAGAAGCAGAATGGATTCTAGACAAGGTATAGTCAGTGTTTCTGCTCCCTTTCTCCACTCTTCTCTTGTTCTCTTGGTTCTCGCTCGCCTTCCCTGTGTGTACGCTTTCTCCTCAGGAGGACTTCTGTAATGACAGCTGATATGATTGCAGGAAACAGGCAACTCTTTCTTAGCACACCTGACAAGAGAGAGAAGAAAACCTCTCCCCTGCCCATAATGGAAAATGTCTTCCCTAAGAGCGTAAATGAGCCTTGTTTGGTCATGTCGCCACCACTGAACCATAGGATGCCATGTGCTGGCTGTCTTAAGATTGGCTTCAGGAACCAATTATGAATAAGTAAGATGAGATTAACAAGACAGGCTTTGAGTCTATGCTTTAGACTAATCAAGATTCAGCTCTGGAATTGGAAACAGCTTCAGCTGATTCTCTTGGACAGTGTGGAAGGGGGTATGTTTCCAAAGCAAAAAAGGGGCTCACTTTGAAAGGAGGAAGAGAAAAATGAATCCTGGGTAGCCAGTCAATGTGTTCACTATTGAATGGAAGGGCTAGACTGAGCCTGGGGAATAGTGATGGTATAAATAAATAGAGAGAGAGAGAGGGAGAGAGAGGGAGGAGACAGGAGAGGGAGGAGAGGGAGGAGTGGGAGGAGAGAGAGGAGAGAGAGAGGAGACCCTAGACTTATCTGGCCTGTCAGAAACCTATTCCTACCAAACCAGATTCTTGCAGAAAGAAAACAGATTCCTATAAGGTCTTTCTGAAATGCTATATTAAGCGCAGGTAGCTTGGCCCATACCAAACAATGGTTCTTAGAATCAAAGGCCAAATTCAGACCTTTTGTGCTTCTATAAAACTGCATTCCTGATTAGCATATGAATCTGTTGCCATGACAATTATGATGTTGTATATTGTATGCTATCACTTTAGAACAGGAGCTAGAAAAATAAAAGTCAGGGGATAGGAAACAAAAACCTTCTTGGTAATAAGACCAAATGGAATTAAAAACTTAGACATCAAAACTATGAGAAACTCTATTGCAAAATGAGAGTATCTGTGTTTTAAAGAGACATTATTAAATCTCAGTAAAATGAGCCTATACTTCATTTATGATTTATCGTTACTTTCAAAGGATTCTGAGATAGTCTTTGACATTGAAACTCATATAAAAGAAGGTAATTAAAAAACAACTAGGAAAGAGGATGAGGGAAGGATTAAGGGAGATGGCAGACAGGAAGAAAGAAAACACTGGAAACATTGGGACAGAGCTTTCATTTCTCTCTTAGACTTTTTTAAAATCTTCTACTAAAACCTGGCAAAATTTCTTGGCCTCAATCTCACTAAATTGCTCTCAGCGATGTCCTTTCTGCTATATAGTCAAGGTACTGAGCTTTTTTATTCCCAAGATGTAAAATTATTTTTAATGAATGCAATATTTACCATCATTCTGAGAATGTTGGCTGTACTTCTGACGTCTTAATTCTTTTCCTTGGTATATATTCTTTGTTGAGTTTTGTGCTTTTGATTCATAGTTGTGGCTTCCCTCCAATGTTGGCTGATATTCGGTTGTATACTCACTTTATGATTGAAGTTTCCTTATTAGCCTGCTGTGTTTATTTTACAATTTGGTTTTACGAGAAGCAAGACAGGATGCTGGGTTTGGGTGATAGTTCAGCCTTTCTGTATTAAGTAGAAAGGAGATGGTGGGACAACTTGTAGGTAGGTTGTGTCAGTACCTAATGATCTGGGCACAGACTCGCTTTTCCTCTGGGTGTTATTAACCTAAAGTCTTTGCCCTGTGTCTCCAACTTAAATATCCTGACTCTCTGCTCTGGCCTGGGAAAATTATCTCTCTTGCTCTCTCCCAGACCCAAGAAGGGAGAGGTTATGTGCAGGAGTCAAAATGCCTGGTTCTTATCAGTTACCTAGAATCCCATGCAATGCATGTATCAAACTTTGCTTGTTTGGAGCTGTCTTGCAGCCATTCTCAGTTTTTCAACAATAGTCTCCATCATGTACTTTGAATTGTGCATCCATTCTTCAACCAGATACTGTCTCCAATCTTTCAAGAATCATCATAATTTCTGGTCCATAGGATACACTATTTCCTATGTTCTAGTGGGGCTGTAGATTTATTAAAATATCTTTCAATCATATTTAGGGGTTGAGGCAGGAGGAAGAGGCTGCAGTGGGTACCCATTCTGCCATTTTGAAATAAAAGTCTTTATTCTCAAATGTTTTCACTGTGATGTGAACAAACAATTGTTTTGGAAATTGTTTTCAAACATACTATTCCTGCATGAGAATCAAACCAATGTCCCTTTTTTCTCTCTATTCCCACAGTCACCATGTCTTATTGTCCATGACAAGGCCTATGGTAGGCTGAATACTATATAAAGAACAGAGCTTGAAAGTATGTAACTATGCAGCTGGAATCTTTTTACGTGGTAGATATAGACCCTTCAGTGTTGATGTGGTTCCCTCCCCAGCCTGACAGTATAAATTGCCACAGCCCGTGGGTCTGGGCTCCTGTGTCATAAAGGACTTGCCATCATTCCTTGTGGACTAAGACCTTTGAACTTTTGAACTAGGGAGGCTATAAAGAACCTTACAACAAATTCAGCAAGATTGATGTATCTCCATTTGGCATGTCAGGAAACTGAGGCTCAGTGAGGTTAAGTTGTTCAAACTCACAGAGCTAATTACAGAGTCAAATGCTGACCTTGTGGGCCCAAAGTCTTCCTCTCTAAGGCAGATAGCCTTTATTCAGTGCTGCACTTAGGACGGCATATTTTTCTTTGGCTTCAGCTCAAGGTAATGCTACTCTCTTCTCTAACTTCTATTGTATTAACTAGCTAATTCCCACCAAAACCAAAAAAACCCAAAAACTATTCATTATATGGAGTTACACTGTATGAAATTGCTGTTTTATAGTCCAAAATGGTTAAATATTGGAAATTTCATATCTAATACAATGGTCTAACTGTATAATTAATCTAATTCATTGTCCTTTAATTATGTAATGGTGTAAGTTTTTAAAAATTTGGTAAAATTGGTTAATAACATGTAAAGTCCTTTGCTTATTTTTTAATTGGATTGTTTATTTATTGGTGTTGAGTTCTTTATATATTTTGGGTATTAGCCTCTTATCAGAGGCATTCTTTGCAAATGCCTTCTCCCATTTGGTTGGTTGCTTTTTTGTTTTGTTTGTGGTTTATTTTGCTATACAGAAACTTTTTAGTTTGATGTAGCACCCTTCATTTATTTTCGCCTTTACTTCCCTTGCCGTTGGGGTCAAGCTCACAAAGACCTGACTGAGACCAACGTCCATAAGTTTAGAGCCTGTTTCTTTGTTTATTTATTTCTTCCTGTGTATCTTGTTTCTGGTCTTATATTCAAGCCTTTAATCCATTTTTGAGTTAATATTTTTATATGGTCAGATAGCAGTCTAGTTTCATTCTTTTGCATGTACTTTCCAATTTTCCCAGCACTATTTATTGAAGAGGCTTTCCTTTCTCTGGTATATACTCTTGTCTTTGTTGAAAATTAGGTGCTGATATATGTGTGGATTTATTTCTGTGCTCTTATTTCTGTTTCATGGGTCTGTGTGTCTGCTTTTCTGCTAATACCATACTGTTTTGATTAATGTAAATTTGTTGTAGAGTTTGAAATCAGGGAGTGTGATACTTCCAGCTTTGTTCTTATTTCTCAGGATTGTTTTGGCTATCTGGGGTCTTTCGTGGTTCCATACACATTTAAGGATTTTTTGTTCTATTTCTGTGAGAAATATCACTGGTATTTTGATAGGGATTGCATTAAATCTATATATTGCTTTAGGTAATCTGACCATTTTAACAATGTTAATTCTTACAATCCATGAACATAAAATGTATTTCTATTTCTTTATATCTTCAGTTTCTTTCAAGAATGTCTTGTAGTTTGCAGTTTACAGGTCCTTTACCTCCTTTGTTAAGTTTATTCCTAGGTATTTTATTCTTTTTGTTGTGATTGTAAATGTTTTTTTTTTCATTTCTCTTTTTGATATTTTGTTGTTAATATATAGGAATGCAATAGATATTTGTATAGTGATTTTGTGTCCTGCAACTTTTCTGTATTGTATCTAATAGTTTATTTATTTTTGGTGGAGTCTTTAGGGTTTTCTATATATAGAATCATGTCATCTGCAAATAGTGACAGTTTACTTCTTCACTGCCATTTTGGATACCTTTTATTTCTTTATCTTGACTAACTGCCATGGCTAGGGCTTCCAGGACGATGCTAAATAGCAATGAGGAGAATAGGCATCCTTGTCTCATTCCTGATCTTAGAGGAAAAGCTTTTAGTTTTTCACCACTGAGTATGATGATAGCTGAGGGTTTGTCATATGTGCCTCTTATTATGTTGAGGGTCTTTCCATCTGTACCCATTTTTATCATAAGTGCATGTTATATCTTGTCAACTGCTTTTATTGATATGAACATGATTTTTATCTTTCATTTTGTTAATGCGGTGTATCACATTGATTGATTTGAGGATGTTGAACTATCCTTGTAACCCTAGAATGAACCCCACTGGAGTGTGATATATGATCCTTTTACTATATTGTTATATTTGATTTGCTAGTAATTTGCTTAGGATTTTTGCATTTATGTTCATCAGAAATATTGGCCTATAATTTTCTTTTTGCGTGTGTGTTGTCTTTGCTTGGTTTTGGTATCAGGGTAAGGCTGTCCTTGTAAAATGAGTTAGAAAGTATTCCCTCAACTTCAACTTTTTGGAACAGTTTGAGGATTGGTATTAAGTCTGCTTTTAATGTTTTGTAGAATTCACCATTGAAGTTATCTGGTCCTGAAAACTTTTGTTTTTTGGGGGAGGTTTTTGATTACCATTTTGTTTTCCTTACTAGTGATTGGTCTACTTAGATTTTCCACTTCTTCATGATTCAGACTAGGAAGGTTGTATACTTCTAAGAATTTCTCTACTTCTTCTAGGTGTATAGCCCTTCATAATATCCCTTGTATTGTGGTGTCCATTGTAACTTCTCCCCTTTCAAAACTGATTTTATTTGATAGTCTCTCTTTTCTTCTTAGTCTAGCCAGAGGTTTGTGAATTTTATCCTTTCAAAAACAAGTTTTGTTTCACTAATTTCTCTATTGTTTTTTTGTTCTCTCTTTTCATTTATTTCCACTCTGATTTTTTATTATTTCTTTCTACTGATTTTGAGTTGTGGCTTTCTACTTCTTTAAGGTGTAACATCATATTATTTGGGCTTTTTCTTGTTTCTTGCAGTAGGACTACAAAGGTATAAACTTGCCACTTAGTGCTTTTGCTATATCCCCAAAATTTTGGTATGTCATGTTTTCATTTTCATTTGTCTCTGTTTTTTGATCTCATATTTATTCTTTGACTAGATAGCAGTTCAGTAGCTTATTGTTCAATCTCCACATAGTTGTGGTTTTTCTAGTTTTCTTCTTATAGATAATTTCCATTTTTATACCATAAAATTATTGGAAAATATGCTTAGTATGATTTCAGTCTTATTAAATTGATTGAGGCTAGTTTTGTGCCCCAACCTATGGTCTGTCTTGCAAATGTTCTGTGTGCACTTGAGAAGAATATGTATTCTGTCATTTGGGGATAGGAAGTCCTATAAGTATCAATTAACTTCATTTGGAATAATGTGTCATTTAAGGTTACTATTTCCTTATGGGCTTTCTGTCTGGATGAACTATCCATTGCTATGAGTGTAATATTTAGGTCCCCTACTATAATTATATTTGTGTTAGTTTCTCCCTTTATATCTGTTTGATTTATATATTTTGGTGTTCCCAGGTTGGGTGTATATATATTCAGGTGTTATTTCTTCTTGGTGAATTGTCCCCTTTATTATTGTATAATTATCCATCTTTGTCTTTTGTCACATATTGTATATTGAAATCTATTTTGTCTGATATAAGTACTGCTGCATTCACTTCCCTTTGGGTACCAATTTGCGTGGAGTATCATCTTCCACACCTTTACTTGGAGCCCATGTTTGTATTTGGAGCTGAGATGAGTCTCCTGCAGGGAATAGATAATTGGGTCTTGTTTTTTTAATCCTTCCTACTACTCTGTGCCTTTCAATTGATGCATTTAGTCCATTTACATTTATAGTGATTATTGCTGTATGAGAACTTACTACAGCATTTTATCTTTTCTTTTATAGTTGCTCTGTAGCCCCACTGTTTCTTTTCCCTAGTGAGTCTGTCTGCTATTTTAGTTTGACAGTTTTCTATGATGTTTTTCCTCCATTTCCTCTCTGTGTTTTATGTCTCAGCTCTAGATTTTTGTTTTGTGGTTACCATCAGTTTTGTGTAAAATGTCTCATACATACAATAGTCCTTTTTCTTCTGATTGCCTCTTATCTTCATTTAACTGTACACGGTCAGTCCTTTTCCTCCTCCCCTTTTATGATTTTGCTGTCACAGATTATCTCCTTTTATTTTGTGCATTCATTACCAAATTGTAGTGGTTATATTTAATGCTCACTTTTCCCCCTTTAACCATTATATTTAAGTGTTAAATATCCTGTTCTGAAGTACAGTTGCAATTTCCTGCTTCTGTCTGTCTGTTAGTCATCTTAATTCAAAGTTTTGTGTACTTTTTTCTTTTTGTTTCTAGTAAAGATCTCCTTTCAACACTTCTTATAAGCAGGTCTTGTGGTGGTAAATTCTCTCAGCTTTTGTTTGGAAAAGCATTTATTTGTCCATCATACTAATGGTAAACTTTGCTGGATATGTTATCCTTGGCTCATGGTTCTTATCTTTCAGTATTTTGAATATTTCCTTCCACTCTCCCATGGCTTGAAATATTTCTGCTGGAAAATCTGATTATAACCTAATGGGGTTTCCTTTGCATGTGACAGTCTCTTTTTCCCTGACAAGCTTGAGAATTCTTTGTCATTAATTTTTGACAGTTTGAATAAAATCTGTCTTGGAGAAGGTCTTTTTACATTCATATAATTAGGTGTTCTGTTGCTTCCTCTATTCTAGAGTACACTTCTTGCCCTAGGCTTGGGAAATTCTCATCAATTATTTCTTTGAGTAGGCTTTCTGCTCCCCTTTTCATCTCTTCTCCTTCTGGTATACCCATTATGCTTATGTTGCTCTTTGTAATGGAGTCAGATAGTTCTCATAGTGTTCTTTCATTAAAAAAAAAAATTCTTAGTTATCTTCTTCCTCTTCGGTCATTTTTAGGTTTCTGTCTTAGACTTTAATAATTCTCTCTTCCATCTGGTCAGCTGTTTCCCATACTCTCTAATGCATTCCTCATCTCATTTACTGAGTTCTTCAGCTCCAGAATTTGTTTGGTTCTTTTTTATAGTTTCAATCTCTTTAGTAAAGTACTTCTTTTGTTCATTAATTTTCTTCCTGAGCTTATTGAACTGCCTTTCTGAGTTCTCTTCTATCTCATTAAGCTTTTCCATAATTGTATTATTAAATTCTCTGTTATTGAAGTCTTAGTCTTCCATGACTTTGAGTTTCACTTCTGGAGACTTTTCAATTTTCTTTCTGTGGTCCCATGTTACCTTGGTTGTTCATGGTATTTGGTGGCTTGTTTTTTTTGCCTGTACATTTGAGGTAATGAGCTCTTTTCTTGTCTATACATTGTTTTGCTGTCAACAATTCAGGTTCATAGACAGAGTATATCTTGTTTCTTGTTTTCCAGTAGATTGTGTTACACCAGACATTTTTGTTTTCTTTTACCTGCACTATTTGCACTTCTGGGAATACAGTGGAGTGGCACCACTTCAGCTAAGAAAAATGCTGTGTACCCACTGGGATGGTGGGTGTCCCCTCTGTGACCGGCTTGCCTCAGTTACAGGGCACTGCTGTGGTGAGGGCATGTGGCTAGTGGCACAGAACTGGTTTTGCAAGCTCCCAGCACTACCTCCTTTTTACTAATGGTCCCAGGCCATGCTGTTTTTGGATGTGTCTACACTACTTCTGCTGGGCTCTTTCAGGATGGGTGGGGCAGGGAGGCAAGTTCATGATTTTGTGGCTCCACTGTACAGTTTAAAGCATCTCAGTTTTCTCTCTCTGGTTCTGTCAGTTTGGGTGGGACAAAGGAGGCACATTTGTGATCTCGTGGCTCCACTCCCCTGTACTGCTGGGGGCTTGTCAGCTTCTTTACCAGGCTCTACTGGGATGCGTGGGTCTAGGAAGGCAAGTTTCAATCTGCTGTGCCACTCCCTGTCTAGTAATGGCTGTTGACAGTGCTGTGTTGTTTCAAGCTTCCCAATCACCTCTACCAGGGTCTGCTACAATGAGGAGGAGGGAGGAAGATGCCTTTTCTTGGAGACTACTGCTCCTGCCCTTCTTTTTTTTAAAATTTTTTTTATTGTTAGTTTCAGGTGTACAGTACAATGCAATAGTTATCCTTTTCACCCTCACAAAATAACAACCCCCCTCTCTCCCTCTATTGCCCTCCCCCCCAATATAATGCTTATCTATTACAATTCCATAGACTCCATTCCCACTCTCTACTCCATGTCCCATGACTATATGTATATATCATTATAGTTGACATACAATATTATTCAACGTCAGCTTCAGAAATACAGTGCAGTGGTCAGGCCTCTACACCGTCTATGAAGTGGTCTCCCTAACAAGACATGAGTCCATCTGGCCCCGTAAGAAATATTTACAACATTATTGATTATATTCCCCAGACTGTCTTTTTCCTTGCATGAGGTTGTATTGTGATTTCCAATTTGTATTGTCTCATCCCTTCCCCTTCTCCTTCATCCCCACCCCTCCCAAATAACAACCCTCAGTTCTTCCTCTGTGTCTCTGAGACTATCTCTATCCACTTCTCCCATCCATTCAGTTCCTTAGAATTCATGTATAAGTGAGATCATATGATATCTTTCTCTGACTGACTTATTTCACTTAGCATAATGTTCTCTAGTTCCATCCATATTGTTGCAAATGGTACTATTTCTTTCTTCTTTATAGCTGAGTAATACTCCATTGTATAAATGTACCAAAGTTTCTTAATCCAGTCATCTACCGATGGGCATTTTGGTTGTTTCCAAGTCTTAGCTATTGTGAATAACGCCGCAATGAACATAG
>NW_017731952.1:277764-331558 GCF_001890085.2 Hipposideros armiger
TGTGGTTTTTATTTGCATTTCCCTAATGCTAAGTGAGGTTGAGCATTTTTTCATATGCCTGTTGGACATCGGTATGCCCTCTTTGGAGAAATGTCTCTTCATATCCTCTGCCCATTTTTTAATTGGGTTGTTTTTTTGGTGTTGAGTTGCATGAGCATTTTATATATTTGGGATATAATCCCTTATCAGATATATCATTGACAAATATCTTCTCCCATTCAGTAGGCTTCATTTTTGTTTTATTGGTTTCTTTTGTTGTGAAAAAAGCTTTTAAGTTTGATGTCCCATATGTTCATTTTTTCTTTTACTTCCCTAGCCCAGGGATGTATCAGTGAAAATATTGCTCAGGGTAATGTCTGCAAACTTAGACCCTATATTTTCTTCTAGTTTTATGGTCTCAGGTCTTACATTTAAGTCTTTAATCCATTTTGAGTTTGTTCTTGTATATGGCATAAGGAGGTGGTCCAGTTTCATTTTGTTTGCATGTGTCAGTCCAATTTTCCCAGCACCATTTATTAAATAGAGTATCCTTACCCCAATGTAACTTCTTGCTTCCCTTGTCATAGACTAACTGCCCATATATGCCTGGATTTAATTCTGGGCTCTCTATTCTGTTCAATTGATCTATATGCCTATTTTTATGCCAGTACCATATTGCTTTGATTACTGTGGCCTTGTAGTACGTTCTAATGTCTGGAAGTGTCATCCCCCCGACTTTGTTCTTATTTCTCAAGATTGTCGTGGCTATTCGGGGTCTTGCTCCTGCCCTTCTTACAATCCAGGCCATAGTGTGGTAGCTGTAGCCCAACTCGCACCCCTGCTATTACACTCAATGGAGCCTCAATGGGCACTGAAATGCATACGTGGCAACCATCCTTGTCCTTAGCACCCCTATCCTGCATCCCCTACTCACTTCAGTCTGCCCACCTTCAGATGTTCTGATGTGTGGCTCATTCAGGTATGTTTGTGTTAAGCAGAGGATCCTTTGCTGAGTTATAGCTGAAGGACTTGATGTAAATTTATGGGGAGAAAGTCTCCTTACTCCTCTGTGATGCTGAGGTCTGGAATGCACCTTTTTGAAGTCAATATATGAATTCCTCATAGAGGTGGCTCGTGCTTGTAGGTAATCTGCCTGCCTTGGTAAACCCCTAAGGTGGGCAGATCCTTTCCAGGAATGGATGACAAGATTTCTAATGGAGAATCAGTTTGCTTTGGGGATGGAGCGGGGATGAGGCAACAGGAAGCATAGCACAGAGCGAAAACTCTGGAAATTAGAAGAAATCATTAGGAAACTTATTGCTTCCTTACATTATGAAAATGGAAGTTTAAGGTAATCTTATCTAGATCCCAAGGATAAGGAAAGCTCCAGCTGGCATCCAAGATACTACTCCATGTTTTTCCTGAGAGCAGTCAGCACCATGAGTTAGGAATCAAAACTGTGTTTACTCATATGGTAGTGGTAAGCATTCATTAAAAGTTCACTGAACTAAATCATAGTCACCCCAATCAACTGTCAGCATTTTACTGGATGTCACATACGATGATCTAAATTTTCTACTGTTTCTTAAGACATTCATTTTAAAAGCTTAGTTTCTGATGTTTACCGGCTTCAAAGCTGGAAAGAATATTCTGCCAAAATATGTAAATTAACTTTTGTTCTAGGGAAAATAAGATCATAAACTAATAAACGGGTCACATAGGAGAACAGTGCCTCTCATTTTGATACATATAGTAGGCAATAGCAAGATTCAGGCCCTGGGCTGTCCTTCTACTGTGTCATTCAATGTTGGGGCTAATGCTAAGTGTAGGATGCCATATTCCACCACCTTACTAGTGATTTCCAAGAAGTATGTGTGTTCTCTGATCATGCATGTGTTTTTCAATTTATGACTTGGTTATATATGTATATCTTCCGCCATTAATATATAAGCTTCTTTTCATTTCTTTAGTATTTCCCCTCTAGTAAATTTCCTCTGATGATTTTGAAATAATTTTAATATTCATGAGAAGAAATGATTTTATAACAAACTAATTTTAAAATATTGTTAAATACACTAAAATTTTGACATTATAATAGAGTATGGTGTGAATTGAATCTCTAAATGTTAAATCCCTTATAAGCATACTCAAAACATGCCTTTGTGTTATAGTTAAGATAATATGTCATCTGTATTACTATCATTATCATCATACAGGAGTATTATGATATTTAGTGACTATTAGCAATCTCAATTTAGGATAAACATTTTGAAGAAAGAAACACTGAGATTAAATAATTTATTACCATTGCTAAGATGAACACATATACTTGATAATCAATTTTATATGGAACTTTAAAAAAATAGTTTTAATACAGTATCAAAATTTACACAAGTATTTTGTCAAAAGACCAGTGTTTCTTGTATTAGCTTCTGCAGGCTTTACTGCAGGCACAAAAGCTTATTTTGAATGTCTTCAGAGTGTAGGAATACAACAATTTAAAGACGAAAGCTTTTCTAACAAGAGGTGTAAATATAGCAAGCAATTTTCTTTTACAGAGTAGTAGTTAATATTTTAAAAATATATAACATTTTCAAAGAAAGATTGGCTTAAATGGTAACGCAATTACAATAATTAGAGAGATTATTCTATAGTAAATTAACTCATAAATATTTTCTGAAAGCAGAGGGCTGACTTTTCATCACAATAACGTTTGTAAAAAGTATAATGAAATTCCTTCACAAATGGCAATTAATACACAATGTAATGAGCCCATTTAAAAACAACAGGGAGTATCTGCTATGAATCAAATCTGAGTAATTTAGAAATCTGAAAACTAGGAATTGTTGCATTCCTACTTTTATAAACTACAGTAAAAACTTAGCATTCTGTCACAGGCCTCTTGCACATTCATACAAGAAACTATCATTGCATTTGAATAAACACAAAATACCTATCATAGCATTTCCAATACACACAGTCTAATATATATACCAAAAATATGAAATCAACTAAGCAAAGCTAGCACACCTCTTTTTCAAACCTCAAGCAGTCTGAACAAAGATTTTAGCCTCAATGAAGGACATGCGTCAGTTTCATAAACCATTAGATAGTTGCGTAGACAAAGAAAGCTTTTTTCATAAATGCAGTGCAATATCTTAAAGTTTACATGAAGTTTATTAAATATAACAGCATGTCTAGAAACTAAATTGTAGAAATAGACATCTCACAGTCAAAAACACTTAGAAAAACTACTTATTTTTTAATTGAAATTGTTAATATTAACATCAATGGATACAGTGAATGAATAGAGGTTGACATGTCCCCAAGGTGTCTTCATGAATAACAAGATTAAAAGAAAAGATATTTGATCCTTTGAAATAAATGGTACTCTCTGATAAGCACTTTACAAAGTCTTGCTACTATGTGCTAAGGAGAATTTATATGGTATTTTAGCACCTCAAAACAAAACCCCAGAAACCTAATCTTATCTTGCATCAAATTATGTATCAGGAACTAGTATTTTATTGACTAAAATATAAGAAAGACATATTCAATTCTTAAGGAGCAGTGTCTTTTAGCTTCCCATCTTCAATACAACATGATATAAAACTCCCACCATTAAAGTCAACTCTATCAAAACCACTGAGGCTCTACTGGACTTTTCCAATGATGCATGTTTCCCAATTATAAGCTTAGATCTGAGGAGTCAAAAACATTTCAGTTCTAATGAAAATATTGGTACCCAAATAGCGATTTTCAAAGCTACCTTGTTCGAAATTGACTGTAGTGGACATCAAAGCGAGAGACATAAAATACAGCTTTAGTTACACTAAATGAAAATATGTGCAAGGTACAATCACTCCATGAGTTCAGATTTGTGGAAACCCACTCTTCTCTTCTTTTCCCTCTCTCTGGCAGTAGATCTCATGTGTAAGAGAGAGTTTCTCACATTGGTCCTTTGTACTGGTTTCCAGACAAATGCTGCCTAATTCCAGGACACGAACCTGCAGCATCTCCAAGTTTCCTCCACACAACCTTCAAAAAAAAAAAAACAAAACTTAATTGTCCCCTACCACAAAAAAGATGGGTGTTTCCTGAAGGGGAAATCTATGAGAAGGGCAAAGAGGAATGTAAAGACAAGAGACAAAATATCCACATGAACGAGATCAAACACAAACAAAACGTGATGCAAGCTTCTAAATCACCAGAACTGCTCAGTAGATGGGACCACGGTCAAAAGTAAAGAATGATGTGCCAACTTACTGTAGTTATATGAGTGATCACTCAACTCGAGCACTTGGAGGACCCTTATATAGGAACTGCCCCCTTTGGAGACTGACTGCATTAGTGAGGATGAAGCGCAGGCATCTGTATTTCTTAAAAGCTCCCAGTGTGATTCTGGTGTGTAGCTGGAATTAAGAATCCCTAAGCAAAATCATCCTGGTTCCTATATTATACAACTATAACAGGGATATCCAAGTGTTTAAACCACTAAGGAAAGTCTTTGATCTCGAGCTATTTAAGTCCTGAGCTGATAGCTTTAGGGCCACTAATAAATTCCCCTGGTTTTCCCTGCAGAGTGAGGCCCTCAGTCATCTTAAGTCTTAGCTACCAAACAGTATATGATTGCTCGGATTAGCAAAACAGAAAGCATCCAAATGCAGGGAGAAGATAACAAAATCAAGAATCACTGAAATAGATATAGATACAATGTGTTAAAAATTGGGCCACATTAGAGGGACAACAGCAAAGGTGTTATAATATATAAATAATACAAATATAAATAACTCAGTTTTACTTTACATTTATATTCTTAGTATAAGAATAATGTAAGTGTAGAGTAAAACAACTGAATTCAATGATATACTTAACATTAATTGGAAGCCATTCATGTGCACACACACACACACGGTAACAGTCATAAGCCTCCTAGAGTGTTTCACTATAAGGATTATGTTCAGATTGATTAATTTCACAAAAATTGACATGGCTCTAACATGAACACAAAACCAGTTGGTTCAACAATTGTTCATAGACTGTTTCTTTTGTTCGTTTTTCCTTTAAAGTAGATACTCTATGGAAACCCAGTAAGAATATAAGGTTCTGTCTACGTATCCATAAGTCAATGTAACTATTAGTCTGTATGCTTAAGGAGACACTACCAAGTTATAGAAATGTCTTGTCATATTTGAAGGGAGTTGTAGTTATGGTCCTTAACTATTTGGAGAGAAATGATTTAGCAATGGGTGGCTCAAGCTGTACAGAAGGGAGAAGGGGAGTCTCATTTCTTGACTGAGAAGAGGTACAAACACCAAATCAGGAAGCCAGGGGACATATACAATTACATTTACCCAGAATGCTTTAAACATCTAGTTTAGAAGCTATGGATAGAAAGACCTCAAAGGATCATAGACACAAAGCATGACATGGTTACAACTCAAAAGTGCAACCCTCTCAAGTATTCAAATGTAGACAGCAATGGGCCTTAACCCTGAGAATACTCTGTGGTGAGAGGAAACGCAAGAGAAGGCTGAAGTCTGAAATAAGCCAATGACGCTACCATGAACACAGAGTAGTAACCTGTTAAGAGCAGAACAGGTCGGTGTCTGAGATTGTGGCCTAGATAACCAGTCAAGATTTCAACTGTTCTCAGGGAATTTGTAAGAGTGAAACAGACAAACCTAGGGTAAAACCATTACTACAAGATTTACTATTTCTTAGAGGGCAGTATATTTCTGTGGCACAGTGTGGAGAGAGAATAAAAGCACTCCATGCTTACTAATCAACATGGCAGTGCTGTGAATAACACTTTTCATTGTGTAGATGTCAACAACTTATCTTCAGGAGGAATACCAGAAACTGAGGCAAAACTTCTATTAAGTTCTAGCTGAGTTTTATAACAGATCTCACATTATGAAAAAGCTTTATATTTCTGTGATATTATGATAAAAGCACAGTTTCTGTAATAGGTTTCAGAAACTAGCTAACATTGTAAGAAATTACGTATCTATTCTCCAGCATTCACTGTTTTCAGTGTTCATATAATTTATAATGGTGACAAATATTTTAGATCAACACTTTTTCTCTTGGTTTTTAAATAGTTTCCAAATATAAGAGTGCTAATTATCATATTTGGGCTGGCTTGTATTTTTTCTCAAATTTTGGGGATCAAAGACAAAAGTGGATATATGGAAAAGGTGTCCTTGTTTACCTTTAAATGTTCTCTAGGACAAGTTTTTGGTTTCATGAAAATGCAAACAAAAAGATCAAAATGAACTAACCAAGGGCCAATTCATTAGTGGTTCTCTTCTGTGATTAAGAAACAAACTTTCTAATGTCTAGAAATCATTAAAAAAAAAAAAAGACAATCCTGGCATTTCTTTACAGAAATTCCGGCGTTAGGCACAATGGAGAGTGTCCCCTTTGTAAGATGCATAGCTTTTCATTCTTCAGGAAGAAGAATGGAAGCTCCCAGGTTTACCACACTTGGGAAAGTGGCAAGAGCTAGTCCTTATGGGAGATCTGGGTATACTCCTGCTAACTTCACTGTTCATTAGAGAACAGTTTGAACAATGAACAAATCACTTAATTTCAGTCATTAACTTATTTCAGAATGTTATGTTCTTCAAACATAAACTGCGAGTGTGGGGTCTTACCCAGTAGTTCCTATACACATCGCCCATGGTCTACAGTAAAACTCTGAATTACGAAGGAGCTCTGCTTACAACTCCTTGGAGACCCGCTGGGGGTGAGCCCTGTTAGTTCTCCAGTTCCTAATGTCTGAACTTTCCCATTCCATAGTCAACAGGTGAGAAGCAACAGGCAAGCATTCTTAGATGTGTGGCTCAAATTTTTAAATTTATCTGAGGGAAATATTCACATCGAAAAGCTACAGAAGCAATCATCAGCTAGATGGGACGGGGGTGGGGGTGAGGGAGAAGGGGAAGGGACAAGACAACATAAATTGGTAACTACAATATTGCTTCAGAGATAGAAAGGAAAGTTTGGATAATATAATCAATCATGTTGTAAATATTTTTTAGAGGGCCAGATGGACTCATTGTCTTGTTAGGGAGAACACTTATGGGCGGTGTAGAGGCCTGACCACCACACTGTATTTCTGAAGCTGCTATTGAATAATAGTATATGTCAACTATAATATTGTTGACATATACTATGTCATGGGATGTGGAGTATAGTGTGGGAATGGAGTCAGTGGAATTGTAATAGATATGCATGATATCGGGACTGGGGGGGCAGTTGATGTGGGGAGGGGGATTGTCACTTTGTGAGGGGTGAAAAGGATAACTAGTGCATTGTTTTGTACACCTGAAACTAATATTAAAAAATAAATTTAAAAAGCTACAGAAGGTGAACAGGGATGCATTTAGGAAATTATGCCATCTAAAATGACCTTTTGAAAACAAACAAAAACATATATGAAGGAATGAAAAAAAAATAACTTGGAAAGGTTTGCAAAAGAAAAATAGCCACAACACAAGCAAGCAGGAAACTAAAACTCTTTTCCCAGCAAATATAAAATGCCCACAGGACTCACTATGTAATAACATTTACTGGATTCCAGGAAGACCTCAAAGAGGTTGATAAGTAAGTGAGAATACCTGGTACTAATAGCTTAAAGGGATTTCTAAGCAATTTTGATATCCTACTGGACAAAGAATATGAGGATAAAAGTAAAATATAAAGCCAATTAGAACCAGAGCTTAATATAATCTGCCATGATTTTTGCTTTTAACAAATGTGTTCATTCTATTTAGCTTTTTAATAAGCCTCACCACTCTATTCTTGACTAAGTAATACATCTAAGCATACTACTCAAAAAATTAAAATTTAGTCAGGGATGAATAATAAAATCCAAACCACATTAATGATTACAATAGGATATGCGTCAATTTTTTAACTTAATTCCTCTGACTTCATAGATAAATTTCTGTGTGTCTATCTCTTAAGTTCATATCTATCTCCTCTTACTATTTTCTGAGCTTGTGTCAACCACTGAGAGATAAAGATACTAGTTCACATGACATGAAACACACAGATGCATGAAGAACCAAGCGTGTTACCTATTAAGATGATTTCATTTCCACAAGTATAATTACAAATAAATTGGAAGAAGTCTGTTTTCTTTATCATAGGTTTTTAAATACTGACCTTTAAGGAACTTCTTAAAAGTATGAAACAGAAACCCATATCAAAACTAATTCATTTTAGACAATAAATTTATTATTTAGAAATTTGGATAATTCATTTTGGAATATAGAATTGGATAATTATTGCTTACCTGAATATAACATTATTGTGTTAATAAAACTCCAAAAAATATATTAAAGATAAAAACAAGGGGAGCGGGTTTTCTTTACAAATAAAAATATAAAAGCATTTGACCAGCATTTTAAAAAGTAGGTATTCATAAAGCAATAACTAAGCTATGATGAGGCTTTCAACACAGAATACACAACAAAGCACATTAAACTTACATTGCACATTTCTCTGACTATAGCTTTTTCTGTCTCACTAAGGTCATGTTCATACTCTTTACCCTGTTGACGATCTATAGTTTCCTGAACATCCAAGACCTGGATTTGTTGAAAAAGAAAAGCAAATTTCACATTGAAAACTTGTTAGTTGTGAATAAAACCATCAAGGAGCTCCACTTTGTAAAACCTTTAGTTGACTCCATGTCTGCATATCAGAGTGGATACGTATATGGCAAAACCTTTTAAAATAGTTGATTGTTGTGAAAACTATCTGGAATCAATTCTGCTTGATCTTCAGATGGCCATTAAAAGCAATATATTGCATCACCAAGGGTTAATTGGATTCATTAATGTCTAAAATAATTAGATGCATTTAGTTAATTGGGTCATTAAGATAACCTGACTGTGTCAAACATTTGGACAGTGTCAATAATTTTTGCTCCACTGTAAAGATGAGCAATATAATTCATTATACACCAAACAGTCCAAATGATATGTAGACATGGCCTATAGAGAAGATGATAGTGACAGGTGAAACTGATCAGAACCCAGGAATATGCACATAAGAACTTTTGTTAACAGTAACACTATTGACCTCACAGTTCTTGCCTGGACATTCTCAGTGCTGGGAAGGTAATATGGAGATGGCTCTTTGATAGTAACAACAAAAAAACACTGACTCCTTAGAGTGAAAATATTTGGGGAGGACTTGAAGTATTTTTCATTAGAGCAAAGTGTCTCGGAATGAGATGCTTTTAAACAATTTTAGATTCTATTAGTCCACTAAATAGACTGAAAATAATATTCCTTTAAAAATGTAAAGTTTTCATGTCAATACTTTCTATAGTACAAAAGGGGACACATCTTTGGCTCTGAGTGCTATTTCTTATTTTTCTCTATATCAGCTTATAAACCAAAGCATTCATGTAGAAAAAAAAAAATTCTTGAAAGCTCCCATAGAATCAACACTGCTAAACTCCTTGTTCTGTTGTCCTCATGGTCAATGCTCATGGCCACACCTAAAGGTGTCACCTGAGCATTACCACCAATGAACAGTTAGGTCAAAATACATGACTTAGGCATGAAGTAGGACCTTCATGTCAAGTTCACAGATAGAGACTCCACTGATATTAACTAGAGTTCAATCCTGTAATGAATATTCTAATTCACAAACTAATCTCTGGTTAACTTAACACTTAACAGCCATCGTTACTATGTACATGCTACTTCTTTAACATAGGTATGACAGTAGTGAATGAAAGCCTCACCCAGTTAACTCAGAATAGTCAGTTTATATATTTTTTTTATATTCTTTATATACTTAAGGGAAATCATCGACTATGCTCAGTGAATATTCATAGGAAACTCAACTATTGGAACAAGCTCATTTACCTACCAATTCAATTTATAACGCACCTCAGAGAAGTGTACTTCATTTCAAGTCAGCTAATTTCTACTAAATGAAGTGAGGCTCCAATTAAGTTATCATGTATTTTAAAGGAAGAAAAATGTGGTGTTATTATAAGTGCACTAATATCTCACCGTGATTTACAACATGTCCCCCCGAAACCATGACCACAGTTTATGACACCCGATAGAGTTTTTTGATTTTTGATATATCTCAGAAGATGGGAAACTGAGCCAGGGCTCTCATTATCCCTTCAGAACAGGAAAATCTCATGACAAATCAGCTCTAGATTAGTGGGCTTTAAAAAACAAAACATGTTGAGTGGCTACATTTCTTTTTTTTTTTTACATTGAGATATTCTTAAGACGCATTTCCCATAGGCTATGTTTGCACACATTTCCGTTTCAGATAGTTAACTCATGGAAGCAAACACATTCTGTATTCAAGAACCTCTAGTTATCCAATAAAGATACTTCAGTTGCTCAGTATTACCCATCTGCCAAGTGAGGACACTTATGTGTTCTGATTATCACATAATATCTTCCTCTCTTGAGATAAAATTTTATATGGAAATTGGAGAATGAATTCAGAGAAAACTGAGATTTTCCTTGCTTGCTCTCCCCTTCCTGTTAGGCCCTACTAACCCAGCTGCAGTGAGAAATGTGGGTGAGATTGTAGTGCAACCCACTAAGCTGCTCTGAATCAAACTGCACTTGCCATTTAATGAGGCAACAGGCCAAAGCAGCTTTCAGTGTGAAAAGTAGGGCAATGTGTTGCTTTGGGAGTATGTGCAGACGCTAATGCTATAGGATGGAAGCCACGCTCTCATTTTTCATTTCTAAAATGCTTTTCAGATAGCTAGGGCCTAGTTCATGCTGAAGTAACAGCATGTTTAACATGCCGTTCGTGCTAAACAGCATTCAAATGCTGTTGCAGAGAGCAAAATGTTCATCAGTGGATAAACCGGCCCCCACTAGACGGAGGGCAGCGCCCCTCATTCTGCTGTGCCTTCCCATGCATTCCTCTCTGTTGCCCACTTTGTCAGTTATCCCAGCCCCGTACACTGCTCCTGGCCACCAGCATGGCTCTGCTACCTTCCCTCATCAGCTGTCAGCGTATGCTTGGGAAAAGCACTCTCATTTCATCTCAGTTACAGCAAAATATAATGAGGGAGCTAAATCTCCTGCTAAAACCAAACCATACTCTAATCAAATAAATATTATGAAGTTCTCATCTACTTTATTTGCTTAATGCATGCCAGGGAAAGTGTGGCCCACTCCAAAAGAATGCATCTTCAGGCTGTTAATAAATCATTTTAAAACAAAAACAGTTTTGAAGAAGTTGTGACACTCATGTGGCAAGTGCAGGACTGAAGCACTCTACCTACTTCAGGGCTCAAAGTTTCATCAAGGCTACATGTTAGGAATTATAGATAATGTGAAGGACATGTTTCAGGAAATTGATAAAACTTCAAGGAACTATCTCAATTTTAAGATGATTTTTATAACTGCATCAGTTTCTTTTAGATATTTATATTGCTTATCATTCATGTTATATATGACACTTATTAACTTAATTTATTGGAAAGCTTATTATTGGTAAAGAAAATGAAATGCTAAATTTCAGCCAAGTTTTTCTTGAAGTCTTTGCAGAATCTGAAGTAAAAGCCGAAAATTAAATAGCTTTATGAACAAGACCATATATCTATTTTCTAATCCCTCTAAAGGAGCATTAACTAGAGTTTGAAGACCTACTTTCTATTTAGTAGAGGATAGAGCAGGTTTTTGCTTATTTCAATACTGTCTTTTAGTAAGCTGTGCAATGTATACATCAATTGCATAAAGAAAAATATGGTATCTTTCCTTCTTCTGGCCAACTCCCTATATTTGATGACATCCATGCTACAAACATTGCACATACAATACTTATAACAATATTTTACACAAATGAATACACATGCACATCGGACTTCAACTTTGATGCAGATAATGAATCACATTACTCAAAACAAAATGATAACACTAGAGATTCAACCATAAGTACCCAAACCCATTGTTAATTTAAAAGATTAAAATCATACTTTAAAAATTAGATAAAGTTATACCACAAGGGGTCAAAAAACAAAGTATCTATGGTTAAAACAAGACTGTGAGGACTACCATACTACAGCAAACAAGCCACAACACAACTGAATTTCTGGATAAATGGTTGTACACAGTTGGTTACCTTAAGAGAATGTACCACGGGTTCAGGCTGCTGAGAAGGTGTGGTATGTCCACTGAAGCTAGCTGGAGAGTTGGGTGAACTGTTATTCCCATCAGCCCCTGATGACAACCTAAAAGAACCCTTAGTAGAAAATCAACAACTTTGTTATTAAAACAAAAGTCGTTTATAACTGCATAGATGTAATTCAATATTCAATTGCACTGTCACACGAGAATTAGCCATTTTGTTCAGTTTTTTGAGCCTGCCCTACAATACTATCAACCTATTAATTAAAATATACTTGCTGGTTGACCAGCAAGAAAAGTCAACCAAAAACTCTCTCTATGCATGTCCAGGTGTCATTTCTGATTTACCAAAGAGAGCAATGCCCCCTGAGGAATGGCCGTTAAGAACATTTCAAGAGTGATTTTTGAAACTTAAAGATACTCAAGAGTAGGGAATTTGTGAGTTACTCCACAGCTGAGTTAAACATGCTCATTCAGCAAGACAAATGCCACATTCCATATGTCTCAGAAAATGCAGACACATCACATTCTTGCATTGGAGAAACTGTGTCTCTTATAAAACCCTTCTTTGAGGGAAAGACCTATAGTGGAACATACTCCAAAGAGCTTTAACCAAATTTAGTATTTTGTGGTCATTTTAAAAATGAAAAGCAAAGTAGATCAGAAATTACATATTTGTAGTTTAGTGACTCTAAAACTTAATTGCTGAGAAATCAGAACCTAGGCGTTACTAATTTGACCTGTGAGAGTCAGTCACCCATATAGGAACTGGGAAAAAATAAAAACTACACTTTTCCTAGGGATTGCTTGGAGAAAGACTAAGGGATCAGGAAAGAAACAGAGCAGCAGTTATCTACCCTACTAGAAAAGAAGTCTAATGGGAATATTCGAACCTGTTTTAATGTAGATCTTTATACACAGAGGGCCTGAGAGATTTTAATTTCTGCCCATCAACCAATCTGCAGATGATTTTCATGCCTGATAGATTAATAACTGCTCCATTTATCTTGATCCTGTGAATCTAATCCCCTGAGAAGGAACCACGAAAGGAGCATCAAGTATGGATTCACAAAGGGAAGAAACAACTATAGTTTGGGACGTTTATTTTCCTGCATCTATAGGAGAGCTTCTATGTTGTGCATTTTAGGGATGGGAAGGATAAGGTGAGTGCCTCAACGGTTTTAGGTATGGGTTTTATGCAAACCATGCTATTTTTAGAGAAATTGACAATTCCCATTGATTTTTACAAAAATTCTCATGTATGCAATTTGTAATATCTTCTCCCTTCTCTTGTTACTGTCACTTCTTATGTCCTTGAAGGTTATCCTTGCCACCTCAGAAGCCAACAGAGAACTGGCCACAGAATATGACATTTAGGTGACCTCTCTAGTTTCTGTTCATCATTGCTACTAGTGATTAAATTAATAGCAGGTGAGGACAACCAATTATAATAGCCCCAAGTCTCTCTGTGAAAAAAAAATATTTGTAAGGTTTGTTTTCCTGTATTTGCAATTCAGAGCAAATCAGACATAATAGTACACCATACAAATAATAGAAGGAAAACTATTTGAAGTTTAAAGATGGTTAATGGGCACATCCATCCTCCAAATCCACCATCAAAGTTTGGACACTCTTTTCCTCTATTAGAGATAAAATGTTTCCAAAATGAAGGCCTTATAAAGGAAGTTCTTCTTCCCTACACAGCTCTGGTTCTCTACTATTTCCTTTCCCTACTATGACCACCTTTATGAACTCTTGTGAAAGGCTTCTGAGGTTATGCAGTTCAAACAACCCTCTCATTTTGGACCCACCACTGCAGAGCCATCTTTCCTCTGACTGGTAATCTAACTTCCGGCTCTGGGCCACCCTCCTTCCAGTTCTTTCTCTCAAACCCCTTTCTGCCCAGCCCTCCTGTTTCAAAGGTTCCCTTCCTAGACTTAGGGAAAATGGTAGGTGTATCAATCCTAACATGATTTTGCTTGGGCATTGGGCCTCTATTTTTCAGGGTATTCTGGTTTAAGAGAATTTCTGAAATCAATAATAGGTAGCTTCCTGAAACCAAATCCCTGGACAATTTAGCATTGTTTAAACTTAAGGGGTGTTCTTTTCTACCTTTATCTGTTAAGAAAACAGCAAACATTCTTTTATTAAAGAAGCTTCCTTAATAATAATAATAACTACAATAGGAACTACACAGTGGAGAAAAACTTAACATATAGGGATTTAAGTTCTACTTCTAATTTGCTTTGTAAGCCATGAACTAGTAATCACTAGAAAGATCAAGATTCATGTTTTATGTGATTTTTGTGAGGCCACAAAGGTAACCAAATGTCTGGATAAGTTGTGCACGAACAGGTGCTAAACAGTTTTCTAGATTATAACAGAATCAAGCACCTCATTCGATCACATCTCATTTAGTTACTATAAAATGAAAGGTTAGATTTCTATGTGCTTAGTAGAATCAGACCAATATTTGGAGAATTATCTAGGTTCCATCAATACCTACTCTCAGTTGACTAATAGTTTTACTGAAGTATTGGTTTTTTAATGTGCTGAGTGAAATACAACAAATGATTTTAAAAAGTCTCTTGGACTTTATTTCAATAAGAGTAAGTCTGTCTATTTAAATTGTAACTTGGCTGGCTCAGGAGACAGGCAATTTAAAAAGAAGAAAATCTTAATAAAATTGGAAATGTGACTCCCAGCTTCAGGGTGGATTCTTTCAAGCTCCATGGGATCACACAGCACTGTCTCTTGGGTCAGCGGTCAATTGGAAAGGGCAAGGAATAATTTTCTGGGCTGGTCTAGAGACACCTGGTGGTGTCTAACAACTCATCTCCATGGCCACCGGCCTTTAAAACTCCCTTTTATGAAAGATGCAGGGTACCTTTGTTCTTCTCCAGTGTTTGGAGTTACTCAACTTTCACCCTCAGGTTCAGAGGGGCTGGGGGGGGCGGGATCCACTGGAGATGACTGTTGAGGAGTTGAAAGACTCTACTCTCAACTTCCCTCCCCAGCTTTAGATACACAGCAACTTTCTTTCATGTGTACAGACTTGTCCTGGACCCCCCCAGTACAGCTTTTCCTCTAGCAACAGAAGCCATCTGGTTATGCACAAGCAAATGCAGCCGCTGACTCATCTTCACTCACCGGGAGAGCGGGCAGGCATCGTCCTATTCCTCGGCACCCTTGCCACCACTGCAAGACCCGCTGGGCTCTGGGCCCCCAGCCTTTCTCCATATTTGAGCTGTTTCTAGTTGGAGGTTGCCTTCTATTCTGGGTGGCCTTATATTTGGAACAATATAGTACAATCACTCAGAAAAATACTGTTTCCCAAGTCTCAAGAAAGCAGATAGAACAAGAAGCTGAATGAAACGAACCACAATGGCAAGTTGAAGCATGCACCTGTAACTAGGGAAAACATTAAAATAAGAACAAACCAAAGTCCTGTATACGAGAGCTGACGCTGATGTTTTAAAAAAGTTTTTGGCAAAGGTGTAACATTCTCAAGCTATCAAAAAGTGGTAGATGACAATGCTGAGCTATTTAGACAACTTTATTTGGTGGGTTTTACTTATGAGAAAGAGAATTACCGTATGTGTTCCAAGGATTTAAAACTGTGTAACTTCAGAACTTAACAGAAATAATTTGAAATGCACTTGGGAGCACTGTTCCCTTTTGTTAAGAAATACATGTTGAGTAGGTATATTCAATAATAGAAAAATTGACCCTGCATCAAATTCTCAGCAAAATGTCTGCATCTTGAAAAAAATATACGTATATGAACTAAGAGGTCACTACTACATTATAACTATTTTACATGCAACATATACGTAGTTATCAAAATTTCTATTAATCACATTAATTCCCAAATTTCTGTACTAGGTAGAACTAGATATCTAACTAAAATAAAAAGAAAATACAAAAGTAGTCCCTAAATTTCAGGGTTTTTTTTCCATGACCAAACTGTAATTCTGTTAAAATGATCAGAAGCAAAATGAATATAATTTCCTCTCCCTGAGAAAATATACCATGATCTTAAATGAGGGAAAAATGACGGACAATAATGGTCAGCAGTTGCTACTCACAGAACTCTTTTCTGAATCTATGAAATTAGTACCAATTACCCATTAAATAAGTCACATATTCCTCACGTATAACAGGAAATTATACAAGTATATTTGCACTTGGGCAAAAATGATAATTTCATCATAGCAACACTGATTTGAACATTGCTCTTTTAGTATTCATTTCATATGTCATTGTCTAATTTACTTCTACCAACAAAAGATTTATATAATAGAGTAATTTATAATATGGTTGATGGCTTAAAATTCACCTCCCATCCCAATCTGCAAAATTCTACTTCTGAGAAGATCATTATGAGTAATGCAGGTTTTTTGTTTTTTTTTTACAAATGAGTTCTATCTTCAGGATTAGGTTCTCTCCATGACTTACACATCTCTCAGATCTTATGTTTTTCAGATTCAACAGCTGAGTAAAACATAGGAATTCCTACTGTCTTCCTTCTTTAATGTGTAATGAGATTAAATCCCAATGCCTCTCCATTGTAACAAAGTTCATTATCATAACCATGGAATCAAAAGTAATATCTGTAACCACTTAGAAGCCCGGGTAGAAAGAGCAGCCATTTAGTTACTATGTAAATAATGTACATTATGTTCCCACTTTCAAAAAATAGATACAATATATGAAATAATAGATATGCTTTTCAGGATCTTATAAAAGTTTCTTTCCAAACATGAAATGCAATTATATAGTATTATTAATCTCATAAGAGGGGGACAATGTATATGAACCAGATTTTGGTGGAAGAATAAACTACTTGATGATATAACCATTTGGAAAGGTACTCTTCCAGAATCAGGATTACTGACTTTCTACTCATGTCAGAAACATTTTTTGTTGTTGTATAATCCTGGTCATGGAAAAGTGTGCTCTGGACCAGTCATCATTTTTTACCTTCACGTAAACTATACCTGAGTGGCATTTATATGCTAATGAAGGCTTAGATCTTTGCTTGTCCTACAATTGTCAGTCACACTATTTTTTGTAGATAGCTTCATAAAACATACTAAATAAGCCTCCAGTAACTCGGTGCTTTGAGTTATTTCTGGCAACTTTGGAGCTCGATATGGTAGAAGCAGAGTCTGGCCATCAGTTGGGAGAACAATTCCAAACAACCTTAAGAAAGTCACTTTCTATTTTCTGAGTACAGTAATACCTTGGATTACGAGCATAATTTGTTCCAGAAACAAACTGCTTGTATTGCAAGACATTGTTTGTTTACCACGTTAAAATGTATTAGAAATGTTTGTTCATCTTGTGGAACACTCACAAACCAAGTTACTCGCAATCCAAGGCTTTACTGTAATTCTATTTTGCTTAGTTTTATTTTCTGCAGTTTTAAAAATTTCACA
The DNA here is from genome assembly GCF_001890085.2 of Hipposideros armiger. Classification (NCBI taxonomy): domain Eukaryota; kingdom Metazoa; phylum Chordata; class Mammalia; order Chiroptera; family Hipposideridae; genus Hipposideros; species Hipposideros armiger. The sequence goes on from NW_017731952.1 coordinate 295,325, forward strand.
TTTATAAAAAGCAATACCTGAATGACCCTACCATTCCAGGAGACTTCTGTGTACTCATTAGCCATTTTATATACTGGAACATAGAGTAATCCACAAATTTAGATATCAGTCTACCCTAAATGCTGATAGCAAAGTAATGCTCTGCATCAAGACTGTGTGGGAGGTGATGATTACTTACCATGTGGTAAGATCTTTTAATAGAAATCCTAAATTCTAATGCTGTAAGCAAACAGTCTAGATCAGGCAACAAAAGTATCCCTTCCTATCACTGAAGAAGATAAAATATATTGGTTATACCATCCCTCTTATTACATGGTATCTGGAAGATCTTCTTGCATGAAAAGACATTTGGGACATTTCCTAATATTGTTCTTAAAATAACTGACTTCTTCAGAACTAAGAAAAAAATGAAGCCATTCAATTTTTTAAAAGATCATCTAAACAAAAAAGAAAATATATTACTTATGGTCTCACTGAGTAAAATAATTATTCATAATATGGGTTTTCAGAAAACTGGCAAGATTAAGCTATTGTGAATAAGTTGTCTTTTTTCTATTTTATAGATATATTTTATTTATTGCTATTTTTGTAACATTTTAATTAACACTTTGGAAGTTTCCATTCTTATGCCCTACAGCAATGCACATTTAAAATATCTTTAAGAAGAACAGAATACTGTTTTTATATTTTATTATGTAAAATACAGGCTTCCTGCTCAGATATAAATCAGACACAGTGCATTTGTAAGAAACTTTAGAGCCCAGCCCTCTTATCTGTTATAGGAAGCCAACTATGGAATTCTGAAAATTGATCGGCTAAAGTGTTTTCCTGTTAGTTAAAGATGCTTAATGTTTTGTAAGTCCTGAAGCTAGGTCATACTATCATCCAGTGCATCATCCCTCATCAGAACCCAACTAGTTTAGGAGGGAGAACTAATTCAGTCTTTTTCCTTATTATAGGGCAATAGCAGACGTTTTGCTTACTCTCATCAGGAAAATAATGTTTTGTTTAATTTGACCAGTCTTCATTCTGACATATAAAACTTCATGAGCATAAAAATAGAAGCTCAGATTAGAAGACTTTCAAGGTCACCTTGACAAACTTTTTCCAAAAGATTCCTGTGACTGGATTTAGACATGCTAAGAGACTCTCTGCTTTGCTCTGGGAATATTTAGTTGATTGCATTCTATGAAAAATGTATTTTTTTTGCTTAACTAAAGAAATCTATTCAATACTGACTTAAAACATTAAATAATTTTCCAGATGTATACAGTCATTTATTCATTTACCAGATTATTTGCTCAGCACCTACCAGCGGTAATATCCCTTGCTATGCCAGCTAAGTGTCTACTCCAATTGGTGTTGAGAGAAAAGCACAGTAAATTTAAATCAGTGACTCTAGGGTCACAATGCCTAGGTTCGGATTCTTGATCTGACGGCAGCTGCATGACCTCTCTGTGCCTCAGTTTCCTCATCTTTAAATTGTGGTTAATAATGGTACAATGATACCTCACTCTACGGGCTTGGTTCCTTATATGAGCAGAGCTCTTAAAACAGTGCCTGGCCCATGTTAAGTGTTCTGTAAGTATTTGCTGTCATTATCATGAATGTTTTTTGCTTTGCTTGTCAACACATTTTATAACTTGTCAGTGTTTGTTATTTAGAGCAGCAGTTCTCAACTCAGGGTGATTTGGCCCTCCAGAGGGGACATTTGGCAAAAATGTCTGCAGACATTTTTAGTTGTCCATACTAGGCCATTTCTATGGGCCTTCGGTGGGTAGAGACCAAGGATGCCGCTGAACAGCTGACAATGTTCAGGACACTCCGCACAACAAAGAATCATCCAGCCCAAAATGTCCACAGTGCTGAAGTTGAGAAACCCTGACTTAGAGAAAGAACTATGTTGGAAAAACTGCAAAGCAAAAATTTCTGGTGACAGCTCCGTAGCCGATTTTGCATTTGATGACAAGTCACTCACATGATTCCAAGCTTGTGATGCTTTTAAAGAAAACTCTATACTTAGACCACCAGAGGGCTGAAGCTTAAAGACATGCATATTCTCACTCCCATTACGAAATTACTTTTTCTAACAAAAGGATGTTTTCCAAAACATCCTACTGCAACAACGCTAGCAAAATCAGAATACAAAATGGGCAGGACCAGGACAGTGGTCCAAAGAACAAAGTGCTTGCAGAGTGGAGAGAGACGGCACACTGCGGCACCTCGAAAACCGAGTCACCCATCCCACCAAGAATAAAATTGGCAGAAGTTGTTTTGTGGACAGTATGGGAGAAAGTAAAGCTTCCTTAGTAACACAACAGGTAAAAATTCTGCACTTCACTTTAAGTAGTCACACTAGTACGGAATAAAATTGCCAGCAAATATTATAGAACTGAGGGCTCTGGCACATGAAACAACATCCCAGTGCAGATGAGAACAATGTGTGACATGCAGAGGGAAATCAGGAAGAAACCTGGATCAGAACAGCAACCATGCTCTCCTACACACGTGACTAAGGGTTGTAGCCTATTTACATGTTTGCCCCCTCCATAGATAGAAGACTCCTTGAGGATACATCTTAGTCATAACTCTCAATTATTAAGTTCCTATTACATGTTAGGGGTCTCCTAAGTGCCATCAATTAGAAGATAATATATTAAGACCAGCTAGTATGAGCTTCCACCACATGTTAATACCTATTAAGACAGTAACTGTTGTTGGCCTGGGGCTGTTCTCAATAATTTACACTCCATAATAATGTTTTTCTTTTTAGTTTGGGCCCTAAAGGTCTCCCTCTCCCCTCTCTTCTGTGTGCTGGTGATGCAGTTCCTGGGCCCCAAGGAGACCCAGGAGATCCTGGGGAAGATCAGGATGGGTGGATGGCCCAGAGGTCTCAGGAGGCTCAGAAGAGAAGTGTGTTAATAACTGATATAGAAGTGGTTCACACCTTCTGAACATCAGCTCTGTGCTCATTTGATTCTCTCTACTCCAGGCACATAACTATGGTTGTGACAGTTACATCAAGTCTGCACACTTATCCCATCGTTCTTGCCACTTTCTGAAGCTGTTCTGGAAGTCCTCTTTCGTGAGTGTCTTTAGTTGCACTGTTTTGGCTGCTTTGATATCCTGAATCAATTCAGAACATTTACCTTTCATGGTCCTTTTGACTTTGGAGAAGAGCCAGAAGTCGTACAGTGCCAGATCCAGTGAAAAGGTGGATGGGGACAGGCCATAATGTTTTTATTTGACAGAAATTGCCGTACTGGAAGCAATGTGTGACACGGAGCATTGTCATGATGGAGGATGAAGTAAAGACACTCACAAAAGAGGACTTCCAGAGCTGCTTCAGAAAGTGGCAAGAACAATGGGATAAGTGTGTTTGACGTGAAGGGGAGTACTCTGAGGGGGATTAATGACAATGTGTCTTTTACTGTACTATATTTTTCGATCATACCTTGAATGTTAAAACAGTCACTGAAACCATCACTAGGGATGGTTAGCAGATCAAAAGTAGAAATAGACTTTATTAATGGGCCAATCCAAAGTATATGCTAATTTCCATCAAAATCATTATGTAATGCCAAACATCAAGTGATGAAATAAAAAATGATCAAAAGATATTTTCAGCCTTAGTAAGTGTAGGCCAATCTATAAATATTGAAGTGTTCCCAGCAAAGGAAGCCAGAAGGTAATCTTTATTCACTCACTCCTCACTTATTATGCCAAATAATATCTAAGATTGAGACCTGTGGAATCACAGTAGAGGTGACAAGGAGCTTCAATTCAGAGACACTGAATTTTACACAGTTGTCTTGTTGAGGAAAACAGAAGAACACAAGCCTTGAATGTGAGGGACAGAGTCGTAGACCTGAGGCAGCCATGAAAGGCAGGAGTCAGATCACAGAGACCCTTCTACACCACATGAAGGATTTGAAGTTTCTTCTGTGCTGAGACATGAGCTCTGACAAGACCTGATTTGTGTTTTATAGATCGCTCTGGTAATGTGGACAATGATTTGGGTGGGACACGACTAGCTGGGAGGAAGTCCAATTAGGGTATTAAGAAAGAAGCTCCAGTGAAAAATGATTACTCATCGCCCACACTGGACAATAGCAGAAGGAATGAAAAGGATGACACTGATGGTTTAAAAGACTGGACCCTATTAGCCCTAATGTTTATTTGAATGTAGGCAATGAGGTTGAAATAGGAATGCCGGATGGCTCCCAGCCTTCTGGGAGTACCAGCTAAATGGTCATGCCATTAACCAGGATAGGAAATGGCAGGAAAAATAATATATCTAACTCCTTTATCAGATTTAAAAATCAAGGTCAAAGAGGTCACTAACAATTAATAAAGGCCCAAATCATCTTCCTCACACCAATGGTTTTTTTCTGACATGTGAAAGTTTGCAAACTATTTAAATTGTGATGACTAACTTCATGCCATGATGAAAGGAGCTGATCAAACTATACACATATAACATTCTTGGAAGAAAAATTATTTTGAAATATCTGTGAATCCAAGTAAAAATTAAAGATATATATAGTTCCCAGAAAAAATAATAAATAAAAGTAATTACAGAGATTAGCAGGATACTTTTTTATGAGAATTAGAGAGGGCCGACCCCAGGAAGAAAAGAATTGTTATCTAGAAAGGGCTAAGACAGCAAACACCCTGTATCTGTAGTCAGTGACAGCACACAGAGTAACAGTGAGGGCCTGGTAAGAAATAACAGTTAAAAAGGTAGGAAATGTGGACAATTACATCTATGTACATTCTGTTTCTAGGTTATGAGTTTATGTGCTTAATTCTTGTCTTTTATTAACCACAGTGAGAAACACTGAAATGTCTGGAAGCAAAGAAGACTGATACCTATATGGGTTTCCAATCAGGTTGACGTTCAATAGTCATTAAAGGTTAACGCATTGTTGCGGAGAGCAACATATCTGAATACTTTTAGGTCTTGGGCGTATACACAAAGGGGTGAAATGGGCATGAGTAGACCTGAGAGTCAGGGCAAGGAACTGAATCGCCAGTATAGTTGCAAAAGCAAAAAGTCATGCTGATTAACACTGCATTCGGCTTGCAGAGCAGAGCCTATTAATGATGGCGTTAAATACCTCTGCACTCTTTCAGAGCCCAGAGAAGATATGCACAGAGCTAGAGCCCCAGGGACTAAACATCTGTTTAAGATAAATACTGTCCAGTTGACTAAGGAATACTACACTGTGAGGTGGTCTTGGCTGCCCTAGCTTCAGCAAAAAGAAAGGTCTTCAGTTCTTCAAGGAGTCTTCCAGTGTGCAAAGCTCCAGCACAAAATGGGAAAGTCAAGATAAGAGGTTGACAGGGGCAGAAAAAGATGGCTTCACACAAGGGCAGCGACCTCTCTAGGAGATGAATTAATAATATAAATAAGTACAGATGCTTGTTAGACTGCAGTTCCATCCATGCCATTTGGTAGAAGCTCTACCTTGGAGTATTCACAATGATCTCACCTGTAAAGGTTTACAGAAACACGAGTGGCCAAAACAATCTAGGCAGTGTAGCCTCTGCACACGTGGTCACAATAAAATCACAAGCAGAAGTCACCCCTTGGTGAGAACACCATCAGAGCACACAAGGAAGCATCATGAAATCACAAGCTCTAATTCTGCAAACAACTCCCACCAGGAAGAAAGAAAATAAGTAATTGAAAAATATGTTTATCTGTGCCCTACCTCCTAACATAAATAATTTATGATGGAAAATAAGACTGATTTTTGGATTCAAACTTTATATGCTCATTTAAGTAAATATTCAAAAAGGAAGTCTAGGACCCATCAGAGAGTTAAAACAAAATAAAACAACTTTGCAGAATTAGTACACAAAATAAGTTCAAAAATCATAATTTTGGGAGATTAAAAATGTGAAGTGAGCCTCTCCTTTCAGTCTGCTTTGCACTCTTTTCTCCTTCCCTATCTTTAAATCTTAGTGTCCCAGGGCACAGGCCACCACCGCTTCTCTTTTGTTCTCAATACTCAGCCACAGGAAGTCCCAATTCAGTCCCGTAGCCATGTCGTCTTCCAAATTTTTATCTCCAAATCTTGACCTCTCCCCTGTCTTCCAGCTCGTATATATCTAACTGTACATGACATCTCCTCGGAGATGTCCATCTCACATTTACCATGCTCCAAATAGAACTTGACTCCCCCACACCTCCTAATCTGTTGCCCCCAGTCTTCCTCACCTCATCTCTGTAAATAGCACTGCCAGTCATACAGCTGCTTAGATCAAAATCCAAGAAGTCATCCTAGATTCTTCCCATGGCCCCCACTCTGAACCCCACCCTTGGGCTGCCATTCATTACACAGTCCATGTAAACAGTTCCTCCATGGGTTGTCAGTGCCCAGCCGATGAAGCCATAGAGGTCTCTTTCCCTTATTTTCCACATCCAATCAGTCATACAGCATTCTTAGCTCTGCTTCAAAATATATTTGTGCATCTACCCCCGCTCCTCACAATCTCCACCATGCCACTTAGTTCAGGCTACGATCAGCCCTCTTATACTACCAAACTAGCTCCCTAATTGAGTGTCCCTATGTCCATCCCCTCTCCCTGCCTCTACCTTCTTCAGCCTGGTCTCTACCCAACACTGACAGTGACCTTTTGAAAATGTTCATAGATGATATCACACCCTTGCCCAATTCCCCCAATGGCTTTCATCAACGCAAACCCAAATCCAAACACTTGACCTTGGTTAACAAAGCCTGCTGGGTCTATTCCCTGCCTGCCTCTCTCTATCTGTTACTTCCCATCTCAGTCACGGCCACACTCACCTCCTTGCTCCTGCTTCCACAGATATGACTTGTCCATTCCTATCTAAAGCTTTGTCCTTGCTGTGCTTGCTTCCTGTAATACTCTTTCCAGCCATATTCCTTTCTTGCCTTCAGGTCTCTTCAGATGTCACTTCCTCAAAGGGGCCTTTTCTAACTCCATGTAAAATACACTGTCACTGTAGTCACTCTACAGTTCTGTACCCTGCTTTTGTTTTTTTCATAGTGATTATCACTCTCAGATAGTATATATTTGTTTTTTTAAAAAAGATCCACCTACTAAAATTTAAGCTGCATCAATTTTGTATTCAAGGCTGAATACCCATTGTCTAAAATATTATCTGTATATAAGAGACACAAAAAGTATTCAAGGGGTGAAATAGTGAATGAATATTCTTCCAAGACCTACAGAAATCACATTCCATATTTGTTAAGGGTTGTTTTGGTTATACTAAGAAAAGCTGTGGAGACCCACTAATCATTTCCCATTGAATGAATATCTCTATATCGATCTAATGATAAATGTCAACCTTTTTCATTCCAAATAGCAAGAGCACTGCTTTTGTCTAGCCTAGATTCTGGGGATAGATGCTTAAATAACTGAAATTTAAAATAGTTTTACCTCATCCCTCTGTATAAATTTGATCACAGCTAATGCCACAAACCAAGTCTGCCTGGTTAAAAATATTTATTTTCTTGAAGTTTCTGGGTGAAGGAGTTAAGAGTAATAAAAGGGTCAACATTCTGAGAACCTCACCCAAGTGAAGGACCTGGCTAAACTTTAAAATGCACAGCTAAAATTTTCTGAAAAGTTGACTGAGGAATTCTGAAAAGCCATATCGTAAAGCTTTGGGAAAGGCAAATTTTAAAAGAACTTTAACATTAGAATTTTAGCAATAGTATCATCTGGGAAAGCAATCAAGTTAACCAGTAGTAATAAGTTTTCCAACACTGGCTAGAGCTGTCTTAGAAAATAAAAAATGTAGCAAGTATTCTGCCTACTCAAGAGAAATGACCCAGAGACTAATGAGCTCCATAAGCTACTCAATGTCTGACCCTCAGCAAGTCACTTGTCCTCAATACTAAAATGAGGACAAGTCACTTGTCCTCACTGTCTATCAATTAGCTTCACGTGGTGGCTGTGAAGAGTGACTAATAAACCTGATTGCAAGGCACTCTGAAAAATTAAGTGCTGTAGAGAGGCTTGATAATTGCCAGATTGCTGTCAGTCACCATCTAAGCACTGTGAATGCATTTAGCTCTCTGTAAGCTCTCTGCTACCCGTTGGCTCTTCTGAAGTCAGTCAGTCCTAGTGACAAAGACAAAAGGACAAGTGAGGATCCTTCTCACTTTCCTGCAGTCCTCGTCCTGATCCACAGAACACACACGTGCTGGAGACACGATCTAGCCTTTGCTGTCCTCCGTTCTTTCCAGGGCACTTCACACATCCCTGCTGATGAGACACTGAATCAAATCAACAGCCAATTGAGGGTTTCTCTTTCATTTTTTTCCTTTCCACAGACACATACAACATAATTAAAAACCACATATTTGGCAAAGACCATGGGGGAGGAGAATATTAATATGAAGGACCTGAAAAACACAGAATTCACTTAATTCTTCCCAGTGACCTCCTGATGTCTCATTCTTTCATAAAATGCCCTCATTTAAGGGGAAAGGATGATTGATTTCTGACCTCCTCCTAAGCCAGAAATGGTTTTCCTCATTTACTGATCAACATGGGTTTAGAATTTCACTTGTCTCTGAAGAACTATGTAGAAATTCATGTTCTTTCCAAGCTGCCAGCCATGTGGTATCTATTTTAGAGACAAGCCTGCCCCATGTTATCTTCCCAGCAATCTCTTTAAGACATGCAAAAATAGGCAGGACACAAAAGCAATATAATCAATCACTCACTAAGTACAGCTTCAGTCACCATACATAGGTGTTTCAGAAAAGTACAAATCTCCTATCTGATAGTACCACCACCCCTGTCCTTCCTATATTGGGAAGACTTGCCTTTTCAAATCAAGGGCAAGCATCTTCATCTCCCAACAAATTTTCATCCCAAAGTTAAGTGGTTTGTTAGGAAAAAATACCTTTACTTCTTGCTCAACTACTCCTCTGGTTCAATCACAGCACATTTCAAAACCCATAGCTTAGGGCAGGTTTGGGGATGATAGAACAAAAACTTAAACCAATGCAAAAATCATACTTACTGAGAAAAGTATTTGTGTATAAGGCATTCTTTATGTACAAATGAAAATATATGTACCAATGAGACCAATTTTAAAAAAAATATTTAGAGATAACCCAAGTAATTGACAAATTATTTTCATGTGGAGCAGGGGTAAGCTATTGCCAAAATTCAACCCAGCCCCCTTTGCCTGTTTTGTGAATAGTTTTATTAAAACGCTGACACACCCATTCACATAGCTATTCTATGTGGCTGTTCTCAGCTGTCTGGTTGCTACAACTGCTGATATGAGTAGTTGCAACACACCCTTTGGTTCACAAATTTGAAAATATTTACTACCTGGCTCTTTACTTAAAAAGTACCAACCTATGGTATAGAGGATGAAAAGGTCATTGCTGCTGGAATAGTCTGGGAAGGTTCTATAGAAGAAGACAAGCAGCTTAAAGAGAAACTATAACTGAACCAGAACATAAGTGATAAGTAGACAGATGTTCTTTCCCATGTAATTGTTTATCTAGGTGCTAGAAATGTCCTTAAAAATGAAAAGGCATGAGATCTTCCCATGCTGAAAAAAATCATTATTAGAGCAATGAAATCTCTCATTGAATAGCAAAACAGAGGGACTAGAAACTAAACTGTGTTTCCTGGCTAAGTCCCAGTTCAGGCCCCTGTGATACCATCCCAGGAGCTTGGTTTGGACGGTGGTGGTGGAGACAGTGGTGATCATGGTGTTTTCATAGCTATCGTGTTTCAAGAGAAATACACAACTCATGATACATTTCAGGAGGAAAAAAAGTCACTAAGACTAGTGAAACCAGAAAATCTGGACACAAACCTTGCCTCTTCCCATTACTGGCCATTCTCTTACCTACAAAACATAATCATAGGGGAACTAGAATCAAGATGGACTCAATGTTAGTCCAATATCCAGAACCTCAGCTGATGCTCAGGTTGTAGTTAATGCTTCTGACTAAAACCTCCAGGGTGGAATGGATGACTTAGTTATTCCATCTTGTACACTGTCTACACTCTGAGACGGACCCAGCCGCAAGGGGTACAGATTCTTATAAATCATCCATCTTGCTGGGTCTCAAGCTATGTTTCTCATAGAGAGAGAGGTCCATTTCAGGCTGCAACCCCATCATTTAAAAGAAAAAAGAGCATATAGAAATAAAAGCATTGGACGACTACTATCCTTTTTATGACCAATAGTGTCTCTCCTTGGGCCCTAAAGACTTAAGATTCTGAACACTTAATACCAGCAGGATTGATACCTTCAAACAGAATTAACATAAAAGATATATCTGAAATAAAAAGTATAATTTCATAAGGCAAGAAGTATTAAAAATCAGTATAACACTGAACATTTTCTACTGGTTTAAAGACCAATTAAAGTCTTATTTATTCCTAAATTATGACGACATCACTTTATAGCCCTGAGAAACCACCCAGAATTGAGAGCTGTTTTCTCTCATTCTCATGAGTGATTCTGAAGAACTTTGTCAACATCAAGATCCTGCACAGGGTACTCAGGAAAAACACTGGAGGGGCAGCTGCCCTCATGCCCATCTTGATCTGATGCTAAGTGCCAAAGGCTCAGGATAGCTGAGAAACCACGAGAATTCTCTGCAAAGAAATGAGCAGCCACATGAGCCACCTTCTCCACAAGTGACCATTTAGAGTTAAATAGACCTCTCCAAAGCCCTTTTAAGTTGGCGAAGAACCTGAGCTGTCATCACCGACTCTCTTACCATTCGCAGAACTTATGGATAAAAGCATGTGGGTTTTGCTGGTTAAGGAACCATGTATGCAAATAGCACTAGTTGGGAACAGGGAATGGAAAGTGAATGAGGCTGGTCCCAAACAAAACAACCAAATGCAAAATGCAAAGTTGCTAAAGCACCAGTTTTCTAAAACTCGTTGTGAGCAAGATGTCATCCAAATTCTAACTGTAGCTTCTGTTAACTTTTGATGAGCTTGGCACCCAAAAGGATAAAGACCCATCATTCCCACACTATTATTTGTGATCAAATTTGCTGGAATTGTGATTAATTTCTGAGTATGTATTTTGTTTTTCTTTTATGAGATTTCTGTAGTTATGGATATTAAATTTCCTAGTGTATGAAAGTGTATAAATAAAAAATTTCCTCTTTTTGACATTCTGACATACCTGCCTTGGGTGTCAAAACAGCCAATATATCTTCACTATTACAAAACCTCCTTTCTTAGAGCCAGCTTTTATGTAAGTCCAGGATGGCTCCCATCTGGTCCTGGGTTTATTATTTGTTATCTGTCAAACATTAGAACTTCTGCCTCACATGTTGTTCTGTTGCAAATGAGAGGCATTTTAGGTGAAAAAAAAAAAAAAGGAGTACCAAATTCCTTTATTTGCTCTACTACATTTGAGTGAGATTTGCGTTTCTTCTGTGATACTTCCATTTCTATATTCAATCTCTTTTCTAATATAACTGCTAAGAGCAATAGCTAGGTGAATAAAACTACTCAAATAATAATTAGTCTAAGAGTTTTAGGCAAATAAGTTAGTTGCCACCTTATTGTTTTATTTCTCTCTTTTTAAAAATAATTTAAAATTGCTTCTTCTCCACTACCATGTATTATGGAAGCTCCAAAAACTTCAAAGAGGATAAAATTTCTGAAAGAGGGTTTGATCATTTGTGTGCCTCAACTAAGCGCTCCTGAAATCACAGATCTCTGAGGTACTGAGAAGTTTAAGGACAAGAAGCTCTCCTAAAGGAAAATATTAGCCCAGGTTAATATACCTGAATTAAGAATAATGGGGTATTTATTTTCTAGGCACAATCTTTGAATGGATTATCCCTTTACTAATAGTAACTCTTCTTCTCTACCTCCATTTCTGGACTTAACACTAGAATCCTTTTGGTAAGTAGTTATTTTTCTATAAACTTTGGGCCTGGAACAAGGAAGAACCCAAGCAGGAGCGGGGATTCTGTCAGCCCAGAGAATGTTGGGAGCCATCAGGAACGGGCACACATCACTGTAGCTCCAGCCCACAGCCCAAGTCAGGACCGGACTTTAGGAAAACCTATATACTTGACAAGGGAGCATCTCCCAAAGGTAGGCTCATGGGGTTTAAGAGAACCAATTCCATCTCTGTGACACCAGCCTGCACATAGCCTATTACTTGCAGTACTGCCACATTTACAAATGTGGGCGGGCTGTTTTTTCAAAATACTCTACTGCGTATTGATGTAGAAACCACTTTGTAGAATTTCTATAATATACTTGAAAATAAACCCTAAATCTTCTCTTCCTAAGAATGATTTACCTAGTCACCACAGGCCCTTAAATCAAAACAAGGCAAAGTCTGTAATTTATTTCATGTTCTCTTCTTCGTACTGATTCTCTACAGGTACCTTAATTTGCTTCATGCATTAACATGCTACCAGGTTAGACAGGCTCAATGGCATGCAATTTAAAAGGTACTATATAAAAGCTCCACATAAACTATAAAAGCGTCACTGATCATTGTCTCACAGTATACTTCCTACAATTTCTTTCATTCTCTATGTCAACAAGAGCATCTAAAGAAAGGCCTAGTTCACCTCTTGCTGGCTGTTATGTCAGATGCTTTAGTCTACAACGTGAACCCAATAAATCAGATATCCTTTGAAAACTAGTTCTTCCTCTGGACACTGTTCCTTCTGTGTATCACAACTACAGTTGACTTTGATTTATATACAGGCATTCTTTTGTTATTCTCAGTCTACTCACACTAAACTACTCACAAAACACTAACGTAGGATATTTCATGTCTTTTTTTTCCACAGTCATTTACTTTGAGTTATCTCAGAATGGAATTCCTGAAATATATGTCATATTTTAAAATAAAGAACACACATCATTTTGGTATAAATTAATGGTAAACAAAAACTAATTTTCTAACATTTCCTATGTTGTTCTCTCATCCTAATTATTAAAATTCTCTCTGTGAAATGTCATGTCTCCATTTATTACATGAAATCCTTTGAAATGTTTTTACATGTGATTTTTAAAAAAATGTTTACATTAGTTTATGTACTCAGAAGAGAACATCCTAAGTCCAGGTGATCTTTAACTAGGATGTGGACTAAAAAAAGGCAATTCCTTCTCAAATCCTAGCACCTAATAAATAACACTGTGTTTTCTAAAAGTACTAAGACGTCATACTTTGGGGGTGCCTTTGAAATATTGTGTTTACAAACTGGATTGAAAGTTCAGCTTCAGGAGACCACAGAAACCATGGCAGAGTGAAGAGCGCTGTGCTCACTGGGCAGTGACGACAGTTCATCTCACTTCCTGTGGGCTCCTCTCTACCACTGGATACAACCAACTCCATCTTCTCCAAGTTTCTCTATCTGCTCTTCAGTGAAGACCCCTCATTCTGGGACTTGGTAACTTTGCATGGCTACAAGACATGGACACAAGCTCTCATGTATCTTTGGGCTCAGAATGTTCAGAGCTACAAGGAACCACCCTTACTGAGAAAGCAACGGAGGACTCTGCACTTGACCAGAGAGAAACCCAAAGGATTGACCACACTCATCTTATTTTTAAGTAAGTATATTGTTAGGGAAAACTAGTGTCTTTTTATTACACATAATTTTATATAATGAAAAAAATATTTAGGGGCTTGCACATTATCTCTCAAAATACACATAAGCTAACACTGCTTAGACTAGTATGTGAGACCCACTATGTGCATATTTGATGCGATAGGAGTCTCAAAGATATACACCCATGACTGCGTGTTACTTAAATCAATTTAATAGCTACCTGATTAAATTGTATTAACCTAGAATCCAATGAGGTAGAATAACCCACAATGACATAAATCAACAGCTGTAAATAAGAGACTCAGTATGGTATGAAGTTGTAGTTTTAAGAAATTTGATATCCAAATAAAAAGGGGTCCACCCATTTTGTGTGTATATTGCACATAACCTTTCTTTGGATAGAGCCATGGGTTTGCAAAACTGAGTACAAAGTTCCACATCACCTCAGACAGTCCCCTTTTTCAGTCAAGGCATACAAGGCTCACAGAGGTGAGACGCATCATCCTGGTCCAGCAGCTAATGAGACCAACCCCTCTCGTTATCCCTGTTCAGTGTCTGTTCTAGCATATTCACAGTGCCTCTTTTAATCACTTGATTACTAACAGAGTCCAATGTCACTGCTGACTACCTCTCAGCTTTCTAAAAATGACTCAGTTATATTTTGCTTATTTTTTACACAATGTAGCCTTTTAAATATAATTTAGTAAAGCTTCAAACAACTTAAAAACTGTCTTATTTTGTTAAAGAATATAATTAATTGTCTATTACACTTATTCTATACAGTATACTTACATTTAGGCAATATAAATACTGTCTATATTACATTTATATTTGTCTACTTTATATTTAGAGGATATAGGTAACTACCAATTATCAAGAGGCACTAACTTTCATTTTTATGTTTTAAGCATGTTCACTTTGCTCAGGCTACAGCAAAGAAAGATACTAGAAGCACTTTTAAGCAAAATATGCCTAAACCCCATTGTAGGAAAGGTCTGAATCAGAAGACGACGAGGGCAGCGTGGTTTAGATGCCTCTTTTATGTCAGTCTCGGAAGTAGTGACCTCCAGCAGGAAATGGAGATCAAATGAGACTGCTCAAGCAGGCACCTCAGCACCTTTACAAGCTTCAACTATGCCAAGTTTTCATTATTGCCTGCTTTGTTGATGTTCATATTTCAACAGAATTTACATTAATTTCTTTCCCAAATCAAACACTACACAGTATTTTCCAACACTTTCTATGAGACTGTTTCCTTACCTTATTCAAAAAGGAAAAAACTTTCTTTTTTCTTTAACTTTTGACTTTGGGAAAAAAAAAGCAATAGAAGAGGAGAAAACCATTTCAAAAAGTCAGCATTAATTTCTCTTATAGTTGCATCTCAAATTTTTCCCAAATATTCCTCCATATTGCTTCTCATTCATATATGTATCTATAATTCTAGTTGATATTACTACAACAAAACTTGATGCTGAATCCCATAATTTTCTTGTGACAAATTCTGCCCAGGACGGAACAAAAATGCTACTCTTTTTATGGCTACCACAAATTAAAAAAAATTTTAGTAAGCCCTAGTGATAGAATCATTAACATGCTAGTATACATATAAGAAAGCAATATGAATTAAATATGAATTACTGATATCATAGTCCCTAATAATTGAGTACTTTTTAAATTCAATAATTCTATTAATCAGCTTAATATGTGACAGTTATATTTTCTGCTACATTTCTATTTCACCTATTTTCTCTCATTAGAATGGAGATGTCTTATGTATCAGAGATTTTCAAACAAGAAACCACAAGCATGAGGGGATCAGAATGTTGCACATCTCACCTTGCGAGCATTCCATGTCGCCTTAGACATTTTCCCTATGAATTTTACTCTCTTCGATATTTTCTCTGATGGACTTTTCATTTTTCCCTTAATCTAGTCTCCATTTATTTATGTTTTCCAGCATAACTTTACTCATAAATTTATTTTCCATATCTATTTGTCTCTTATTCCAATACACCCACACCACTTGTGTACCTTCCATCTGTCCTTTGAAAATTCTATTGAACTATACACAAAAGCTTTTTTATTTTCTTTTATTTATGTAAATCATGGTTATTTAGAGAAAATGGTAATTCATAGCACTATTCCTTTGGTGGAGTCAATTTTTCCCCCCACAAATATGACCCTAGCAGCAACCAACCCTTAACGGATTTGACATTTTTCCTATCAGTAGCATCCAGAGTCTACTCAGGTTGTGCAAGATGGAGTTGCTATCCATGAAATATTTTATTTTTTATTTATTTATTTGCACAAGTTACTCCTCAGGAGTACCAGAATGGTAATTTCCAAGCAAATAACAATTGAAGAACACCACCACTTGCTGTGAGTATCCTGGAAAGCATTATTACTCTGTGCCTGGGTTTTGTGCAATAGTTACCGATAATTTTTCAAACCCTATTAACACCCATATATTTGTCCCTATAAGACAAAAATGACTTGTAAAATATAAAGTCAGAAAATGTGAAAAGGAGAACGAGCAACAACCATAATAAATATCTCCACAGCACAAAAGGAAAAGCACATGAGGGAGCTCTCCAGCGATGTGCCACTGGACCTGGGCTGCGTTGCCATGGAAGTGAGAAACTCGGCTTCTTTAGCTCCTGTGAACCCTGCTCAGCACTTCCGGCCATGGTGATGGGCTCTTTCCCTTTGTTCCAAAACCGCTCTGGAGATGGCCCTGCCTTTTTCCCACTGCACTGCGAGGTCACACTGTAACCAAATTACACAAGAGGGAGATTTTTCCTTCCCATTCCTAAAATTAGGCTTTGATTTGTGTGCTAGCACAACCGAAATAGAAACACTTGCTAAAAGGGGCCTAACTCAGTGGTGTTCCAAGGTGCCTGGCTGTCAAGCCCATTTGCCAAAGCTACAGCACACAGGCAGGCACTGAACACCAGGCAGATCAGGGCACTTTTGCTGATTCAGAAAACTCCTCTAAAAAGTTGGTCTCCAGAGGTGGGTGGTTTTGGGGAGGGTCTCTGGGGCACACCATATATATACAGTGCTTTTCACATGGGTGCCAGAGCATCGGATAAAGGGAACAGATTTCCCAGTAGGACTTCTAACAAATGCACTTAATTGACTTTGGCATCTCAACAAACTGTTTTGTGTCTCGAGCCTTCTTAATGATGCTCAACACAGAATAGGTGAGAATAGTCTTTAAAAGGTTTTTTACATTATGGTTATGTCTGAATAGTGACTGATGTCTTCAAAAGGCAGTATTATCTGTGAAGTCATCAGCTAGGCGTTCTGTATCATCCACTTTGTTTGCTAGTTGAATAGACTTCATTGCAAATACAGTACATAAACACATTGGCTAGGTCTGAATTAAATCCTTATGACCATCAAGAGAAGGACAATGAAATGAGTAGAGAGATCTAAGCCAGGTTTTTTAATTTGGGCTAAAATCATAAATTTCCTGGGTACGTATGTATATACCTTGAAAACACTACTGTAACTATCCATTCCCCTACCCTCTTACCTCCAGCTCGCACTGAACAGAAAGACTTTCTATGACCACATTCTGTTATATAGGATTTTTTCATGCAGATGTGAGTATATGTATTTGTACAATAAAACTTGATGATTCTGAAGTATTTTTAAAATGTGTCATAGAGGAGAAGACACTATAAAATGCATTTTTTTTAAATTATGATCGATACCATGGCTTTAAGAAAAGTAGAATATTTCCCTTAAAGCAGAAATAGAATAAATGTCAAAGAAATCTTAGATGGTTAAGCAGATCCAATTTTAATACTTAAAATAAGTGTTAGAATTTGAAAATAAGATAAAAAATAGATTTAGCAGCTGAATTTCACCATTAATTATATTAATGGTATAAAGTGATTAAAGGAGGCACTGTGAGTATGCTACAAAGAAAACTGAATAGGCCTACATCTTGGCCTGAGTCTGCCCTTAATTCAAAGTCTGGCCAGGACTATACTTCTAACCTCTGTGAACCTTTATTAAACGAGGAGGTTGTCCAATGCGATATGTAAGGGTCTATCATCCAACTTTGAAAATCTGACTCTGTATCTACAGAAAATTTGTGTCTGTGTGTAAATGTACGCACGAAATAGGTATTTAAATTTGATATAAAATTCCTTACAATAAAAGTTTACACCATATTGTGTCTTTTATTTCCTAAATGCCTACTTACGTAATTGTGAGTGACTTCTACCTCATTGGATTTAAAAGCTAATAAATGTCATAGATACCAGCTACATTTAGTTAAGTAGCACACGATCTCCATTTAGGTTACATACCACATTAAATATGTACATAGTGGACCTGATAGACCTGTCTGAGCAGTTTTAGTATTAGTGTATTATGAGAGGGTCGATGCAATCCTTTGAAATATTTTAATCAGTAAAAACATTTGTGTTATTTTTTGTGTTCAAAAAAGAATACCCTAAGTTCAGGAGATTTTTAATGAACATTTGTGCCAACTACCAAAAATAAATATTTTCAAGGTTCACTCATGTTGCATGTTACAGGATTTCCTTCTTTTTTAAGGCTGAATAATATCGCATTGCATGTATGTACCACATTTTCTTTATCCATTAATCTGCTGATGGACACATAGGTTGCCTCACATCCTGGCTATTGTGAATAGTGCTGTAGTGAACACAGGAGTGCAGGTTATCTCTTTGAGACTCTGATTTCAATTCTATTGGATAAATATCCAGAGGTAAGATTGCTGGATCATATGCCAAGTGAAATAAGCCAGTAACAAAAAAACAAATACAACATGATGCCACTTATATGAAGTATCTAAAATAGTCAAACTCATAAAAGCAAAGAATGGAATAGTGGTTGACGGGCTGGGGAAAGAGGGAGGTGGGTGTTAATAATCAAGATGTATAAAATTTCAGTTATGCAAGATGAATAAGTTCTCAAGATCTAATGTACAACATCCTACCTATAGATAACAGTAGTGTATTGTACACTTAAATTCTGTTAAGAGGTTCCATCTCATGTTGTCTTCCTATCAAAAAATAAAGAGGCATTTTCTTTTCAAATAATACCTAGCAATAAAATAATTCTGCATCTTCTGAAAATAATGAGACTGTTCTGACTTTAGAACACCTTTGACTATGGTGTTCACAAACTGGATGTAAAGTACAGCTCAGTGATCCTTGTAGGATACTGTGGAGACCATGGCAGAGCAAAGAGCTTTGGGCTCACTGCGCGGTGCCCTGCCCGGGCCTCTAGACTGATGTTTCATGCCCATACTTCCTGTGGGCTCCTTTCTACCACTGGATAGAAACAACTATATCTTCTCTGCATTTTCTGATCTGTTCTTGAATGTAAAACCCTGCATTCTGAGACTTGGCAGCTTTGCATGAGTATAAGACTGGACCCAAGCTTTATTTACCCTTAGACCTACAAAATGTAAGAGCTGGGGGAGGAACCTTGTCATTCACAAATTAAGACATTGAAGCCTTTGTGCCTAACCAGAGAGAAATCCACAAGCATTTATTATAATCACCTGATTTATTTTTAACAATGTATTGCTAGGGCAAAGTTGTGACTTTCTGTTTATTATACACAATTTTACATCAAGAATACAAAGGAGCATTAAAGGAGATTTCTTCCTCCAGGAAAATGCTTTACATAATTAATCTAAACACTAAACTATGGGCAAAGACCCTGGTCATAGCCACAAAAGATATCTGATACATTTAGTATTCCAGTTGCCAACTATGTTCTTACTCTTGTTCATCCGAAGACAAATGGACATATTTTTAAAAATTTCGGAGTAAAAAAGAATACCTTCTAATCAAGGCAAAGTGAGGTAGTTCTTACAATTGAAAACCAAGTGTTGAGATATTGAGACTAATTTATGCAGGGAAGTCAGCCTGTGGCACTGAACTGACCTTGCAAATCAGCTAACATCATGCAGTCAGAAATCGTTTCTGCAGGGAAATCTCATAATTATTTGTAATAGTCCCAGTGACATCTAAGAAGTTGCATATCCTTTATATTATCCAGCCCAAATCACAGCCTTCCATAAGGATTCCATTACGTGATTCTCACTATGTTCACTTCAGTTGTGTTGACACAAGTAGTTGCCACTGATGCCTCTATCATATCTATCTTTGCTGTAAATGGAGGCATCACCCTCAAATACAGAAATTTGAAACAAATATTGTTTTTGAACTGAGATAGGTCTATTACATCCTTTGTATATGTCCAATAGCATATTTCAAACAATGGATTCTTCTTTGCATTAAAGTAATCTGGACACATACATAGCTGTTTAATTCTAAAACAGTTTTCATTTTAACATCTCTGAAATCAGCAAGAGTCTGACATGGAATCACTGACATCTTTTTTCTGTCTTAATGGTACATATGGTAATGTGGCATCCCACATCAATAACATCTTAGATTAAAAAAAAAAACATGACCTGTCCTAGCCATTTCTTGTGGAGAAAAAAACAAACACCTTCTTTGATAGAAAATAGGGCTCATTTAAAAACATGCTTGAACACTTCCTTGAAAAGCTTTTTTAATCTCTTCTACTCTTAACTATGCAAGCTCTGTGTATTTAAGTACACACATATCAAGTATAGTTGAGGACTCTCCGGATTTCCCTTTAAGATCTCTAATGCTCACTTTTACAGAATTTTTAAAAATCAGTCTTATAATCATTTCACATTAGTTGGGCCTCTTTTTCAATAAGATAGCATATACACGCTAGTATTTCAATGTTGATGTGAGCTTCAGTTTCCACTCAGAGTAAAACTAAGAAACATCTATTTTTTTTCTCTTTTCTTTTACATTCCCAGTTGCCTAAGAGATGGTATAACTATATATAATGTTCACAATAAAGGAATTATATCTTTTAGATTTTTTTGGAACAAATAAGTTAGATGTTTTTAGTCAAGGGTCCTAGCACAGTCATACTGTGAATCCAATAAAAGGAAAAACAGCAAAGAAAATGTAAAAATGAAAAGTAGAGGAAAGCAAAGAAAAAACTCTACCAGTAGTACTTTATTTCATGATACCAATAATCCCTTTTGTCCTCATGAGTTTTCACATATGTATAGTTTGAGAAGGGAGATAAGTAGATTCACTTCATTTAATCTCATGATTTCTAGCCAGTTGGCCAGTGGAAGAAAGAGAAAGGCATTCTTATTCACAGCATCTGATACCCCAAACCGTCATTAATGAACAACAGTAGTTTAAAAACAAAACAAAATTAAAAAGACCTAAAATGTCTTTTTAAAGCATACTTGGCATTAACGTTTATATATCCTTTCCTGCATTAAAACCAGTCCTTGTATTTTCATTTAAACTATGTTTACTAGCTGTTTGAAGTTTGCTTTTCCCTTGTTCACTTATGAAGTAGAAATAATCACCAAAATGTAGATGGGACATTAGTGATTTAGAAAACCCTTTAATGCTTAGAAAACTTTTTTATAAAATATTAAAATGCATTATTGTCTATATGTCTATAAAGGAAAGCACCCTAACAGTAGATATGTTCAACTCCTCAACAAAATATTTCCCAAGAACCACCACCTCAAAGGACCAACATCATTTTCACCAAGATATCAGCCTGTGGCAACAATCTTATAAGTAAACTATATGGCAAGGCATTAAATCCCAGAAAAAGTGCCACTTTACATTCAGTAGGGAAAAGAAATGAAGTCACAAAGTAAAAACTGTCAATTATTGTCATCACTTTGTTGTGCTGAAAGAGTTCAATCATATCACAAAGAATTTTAGAAAGTACTAATTTGACTAAAATACAAATTCTTCAAACTTTACCTACAGCTTTCCCTAAGCTCATAAATTAGCCAATTTTTCAATGTAAATACGAGACCCTTCTCTGTGTATTCACCAACTACATGCATGACATATACGAGTGGCCCTATCAAAGTACTTTCTACTTCTCATTTCCTCTTTACTTCCTGCTTCCCAAGTGATTTTCCATTCTGATTTGAGACATCTGCATCCTTTAGTATCATATTGAAGAATCTGAATCATAGGATGGCCATTATGGAAAGTAATCACACTCCACATTGATGAATGGCTATTTACAAAATGATCTCTATCATTTAAAGGAGACAATGTAATTAAGACTTTAAATTCCAAATACAATACTACAACTCAAATGACACTGACTAGCTACGAGCTTCTGGAAGTCACCCACCTGGGGCAGCATGCGATTCTCTTCCTCCAGCTGTCTTACTCTGGCCTCCAGCTGCCTAACATAGGACAAGGTTGATTCTAAAATTAAAAAGAAAGAACTCACATTATCCACACAGGTCTTGTTCAGTACCCTCTCAGGGTATTTCTGGCTTGATTTATTCAAATCAAATAGTGACTTCTTATTCCATTATTGAAAAAAAAAAAAAGATTTCTCCCCAGCAAAACTGTAACAGAAGCCACTGAAACTACAAGCAGTTTGAACAATTATACAATTTTAAGGAGAATTAGAAAAATGTATAGGTGGATAGACTGCCGGCTTTTGCACACCATGTAGCCTTCAAACATTAAACATCTTGAAGGCAGTTACTTCTTTTCTACTTATTTTGTGCATTTCGAGCTTCTAATCAGCTGTCCCACACATAAGACTTTTTTGTAATGTTAATTATGAGCAAAATAAATAACAAGATCATATTAAAAATAGAAAAAAACATTTCAATTATCCAGCTCTGCCCATTTTTCCCAATAAATATTTCAAGTTTTAAGAACAATGTTTGTTCTTGTCACAAATCTGCAGATATCAAGACATACTTCAGAGAACAGCAATGAAAGGTCTAAATAATTAGAGTTAGGCTGAATTTTGACTTGGATTGTGGCTGCCTGGGACAGAGACCCAGGTTTTCCCCAAATCTCCAGGTGCACCAGGGGCAGACTTGAAATTGACTTGTTTTAATTTCTTCACGAGCTCAGGTGTGTGCTGAAAGGTCAGAATCGGCACCATGCTTAGTTTCCGGTCCCCAATGAAACTAAAGTTTACAGCTTTTACATCAGGAAAGGGGCCACTCATTGAGGAAAGTGTAGTTTCATTTTCAGGAACAATTTGACAGTAATTCTTTTTCATTAAAGTGAAAACATTCAAGCACACCATATAGCTACATAGCTGGAATTCATTCATTACCCAAGAACAAACACATTTCAGGGATAGTGAAATGTACATGACAATAGAGCATATTTCCGGAGCATATTTCCATAGTTAATATTACAGCATCAAATCCTCCTCAGCACAAGTTCAGCTTTGGAAACACCAAGGAGCAAGAGGCAAGATGGCAGTGCATTTAAGAGGCAAGGGCTTGGTGTCTCAAACAACCTGAAGTTAGGTTGAATATTGATGCAAATTAATACTTTGATCATGGAAATTCCTCATGGAAACTCTACTTTGCAATTTTATATTTTAATTCATTATATGAATTCAATTCCATTTTTGTGACCTCCAAAGCAACACTTTATTATCTTAAAATACCTAAGAAACTTCAGGCACTAATTCACAAAAGTAACAACTAAGCTCATCCCTGACCAGTTTCCAGCATGCCTATTTTCACAAACGTTTGCAGAAAGTCCCTATCACAGACGTGTCGATAACCACTCACTGATCTCACGCCAATGGAGAAGACAGTTTTGAGCATTCCTCAGACAAGATAGAAACACAAGGTAAAGGAAACTGAAGACATTTGCTAAAAATAGGCTTGTTTTTTTTTAGCTCAATGAAATGTCATTACAAGAGTTTGCTTCATGGACTCTTCCAAATGGAAAAAAAAAAGCATAAGGCATAAATGAATAACAAGTTTATTGATTTCGTGAATCTGCTTTACTCTAGCAAATGAATAAGTGATTTGCAGATCATCAAAATGGGAATGTAGATTGCCTGATTTACACTTTTGCAAGCCTCACTCTCTACTCTAGAAAAACAACCACTGCATAAGGGCCATCCAAGGGGAGAGCTGCTCAGGAATATTCTATTTAAACCATGAACAAATGCAATTCTTTTTTTCCCTTTGTCCACAATTTGCATCTTATCTTTATTATCGCTATACTGTACTATCCCTGTAATCCTTAAAAGTAGTTGAAATGACTATACAGAGTGACTATTCAGGGGACATTTGAAAAATGCCACTGACTAGATTTTAACTCAGTTACTATCTTCAGTCACTTTAATCTATTTCTCTTTTTAAAAATCTTTGCAGTTTACATATTTGATGTGACGGTTTCTCTAAGTATCTACTAATATTTTAAGTCATATCATGTCAGTTAAAAAAATAGGGGTAAATTCCTAAATTTGGAAAGCATTCCTTTCTCCAATTTTTAATGTCAAATTACAATAGATGAAGTTAATATCTTTATTTCAAGGCATTCACTGCAAATATAGGCTGGGACAGGAAAAGCTAGGGAACATTTTAGACATTTAAAATCATGAAAAAAATTAACTTGACAATGAGGGCAAAGCTAAGGAGAGTTTTGAGTTCATTCAATCAACAAATATGTATTATTGTCACTGATTGTGTCAGGCACGGTTCTGGGGCTGAGATGAAAAGATGACCAATTATTGCAAGTCTTAGCACAAATTCCATTTTAGGATTATATGCCCTTGTGCTGAATTCCAGAAGGTCCTGTTGTTCAAGGCTCAGTCCTCAGTCTCTCAAATGCAGCTATTAACAATGAAGGGATAGAATGAATGAAAAAAAACTTGTGGGGTAGGAGACAAGAAAAATAGCAGATCTGCATGCATAAATAAAACTCATGCTGCTATTTGTTTTATTCATCAAGACACTGATTACATAATCCTTTAATGGGAGTGGAGTAGGCAAACATTTTTCTGGAATATACTGTAAGATCACCAGAGTCCCCAAATCCCTATGCGAAGAGCCATTGAAGAAACCACCCAATCTTTCAACTGTGAAATGAGAGAAAAACCAATTTGTGAATTGCTTAGGATTTCAATGTTTGTTGCTGCACCATAGGCTAGCCAAGCCTAACTACAAGTACATAGCCAATAATGGGATAGAAAATGTGTAAATATTGTTAAATAAAACATAGAATAAAGTGTAAGAAATGCCATGCTTTTAAAATATTCACATCATAATACATATCTCAGTCCTAGGTGATCATTGGGGAACAAAACTGATAAAATCTTGTGTGTAAGAAAGAAAAGGAGCCCCTTGAATTCTGGAACATATTTGGCCATGTCTTCCCCACACTGCTGCCTCCTTTTACTTCCTTAATCAAGGGGCTTCCAGAATGGTGTCAACTATAAAATAAGCAGGTCTTCCATTACACCCAGGGAATGTGGAGTACAGCTGTGCACTGACCTGGAAGAAATATCTGACGAAGCCTGGCATTTTCTGTCATAAAGTGATACACGTGCACTCACGCACACACACAACTGCATTGGAATGTACTATCACTTGAATTGATCATATTATACCAGTGGCTGACGGGTGTTAAAACTGAGATTTCAGAATGTCATTTTGCCTTTCAGAACTCTGAGAAGGAGGCTCCAAAAGAGCATCAAGGCCCCCCAAAAAAAACACCAAATACTACGCTATACTCTATGTAGAGGTGCAGTGTATTAAAGAAAGACCCTATCTTCAAGAAGCATATAACCATTTGGGGGGACAGAAGGCAAAAAATAAAGAAAATAATAAGGTGATATGCAACTCAGTGCTAACTCATGTGAAACAACAGTACAAGAAGAGACCAATATCGGTCCTAGTTCTTATGAAGGAGAAATTTGAGCTTAATGTGTCAACAGCAGTTGGATAGGCCAGAGAGATGCGAGTGGAGCCACAGGATGGACAAGGGCCAGAAGCCAGGAATAATCCTGTTGTGAACAAGCAAGAGAGAAAGGATTCACAAGAGGGAAGAGAAAGGGACATGCTGGGGAGCAGAATGAAAGGCCAAGTTGCTTCCCACCACCACGGATCTGAAAACCCAATGTCAAAACACAGTTATAGGGGCTGCTGGGTGGCTCAGTTGGTTAGAGCGTGAGCTCTGAGCAACAGGGTTGCCACTTCCATTCCCACATGGGCCAGTGAGCTGTGCCCTCCGCAACTAGATTGAAGACAACGTTTGAGCTGAGCTGCAGATGAGCTGCTGGTGGACAGCCAGATGGCTCAGTTGGTCAGAGCGCATGCTCTTAACAACAAGGTTTCTGGTTCAACTCCCACATGGGACGGTGGGCTGTGCCCCCCTGCAACTAGATTGAAAATGGCGACTGGACTTGGAGCTGAGCTGCGCCCTCCACAACTAAGATTGAAGTTCAGCAACTTGACTTGGAGTTGATGGATCCAGAAAAAACACATTGTTCCCCAATAAAGTTAAAAACAAAACAAAACAGACAGTTATGAAGGTGGTGATTTGTTTTTAACCTCCCCCAAAGGTATTTCATTGCTCTTTCCACTGCAGGAAACCTACGGACAGCTACACATTAGAAAAGCAAAGTTAAGCAAACACTACCAATGTGAAAATCCAATAAGATTCTCCAGGTGTTCTCGGGAGAAATCTTGGGCATAGTTTCAAAGCAAGAACCATTTGTCTCCATGTATCTCACCTTTCTTTAAGCCTACATGTAAAAGTCCACAGCACCTCTTGCAATAAAACAAATGTAAATTCCATCACATTCACATCTTCTAAATAATCCCAATTTAGAACTGTAATGCACTTTAGAGATTAACTAATTCAGCCTGTCCCCATCCCCTAACTCATTTGGCAACTATAGGGAATATAGAGAACAAAGCCCAGAAGGTAGCGATCATGGCCCAACACTGGGGATTCCTCAAATATATTCAAAAGATGTCGTTTCACTGCTGGCGCATCACAGTGATTCCTATCTTGATCTACTAATCACTAATGTATCAAGATTCTTATGTAAACAGTTAAATTCTAAGTTCTCCTTTTTCTTCCTGACTTTAGAAATTCCGGGTGGATTTTTTACCTTTACAATCACTTGATATTTTCCTCAGACAATATCCTAGACTTGATTTCACTTCAATTTGCCTGAAATGCACTCAATCATTTTTCTTTGCTACTTTGAGAGTACTCTGATCAAAATATTAAACTATTTTATTTCCCCTTGGTTTCTAAAGCAGTGTTTCTCTCCCTAGGGAAACGCCCATCCTTGAAGTCACCCATGAATGGCTCTTACTGTTGTACATAAAAGGTTTATCATTGGTAGTTGCAACTAAGGTTTGTCAAACTTCTGAATGGTTTTGATCAGATGAAGTGTTGTCTGGTCTCCAGAATTCAAATAAAATCCCGTAGTGGTCTGTTCTAATACAAATTATAGCATTTGCAAGAATGTACAAGAGGAAAATCATTTGGGGACTACAGCAGCCAAAGGTTTATTGATGTTAGCTTTTCTGTGGTTCTCTAAGAGTTAGTCTCCCTCAGCCAGAGAGACTCCAGTGGCCACATGACTTCAAATTTGGGGGCAACCTCCTCAATAAACCCCAAGCTCTAAAGACATCGCTTGTATTAGTTCAAAATAAATGTCACCATCCACAGGCTTTAACACATTCTTAAGGAAATGCATTCAGAATTATATTTCAAAAGTTATTACTGTCTGACAAAAAGTATTTTTTTTCCTCAGGCAAGCAAAGGTCAGCTTCCTACTTCGAATTTATATTAGCTGCTGAAGTATAAGTGGTTACATTTCTCACTATAATTTTGATACTGATTTTTTTAAAAAATCTTGTTGGAATCAGCATTTTCAGGTTGCCTAGATATTTAACTTAGACTGCCTATTGACAGAGGATGATGTCAAGTCTTGCTCCAGTACATTATCTATGAAGCAAATTTACTCTTCTCATATCCTTCTCTTTGTGCCTACCAAAAAAAATCTATGAGGCAGCTATTTTCTATCTAGTTCTTCCCATGTAGAAACCTGTTCACTGTTGTTCCCTGGCCCCGACTTCTTTTACCTTTGGCTCTCTGCCCACTCCTTCTCCTGTCCAAATAATCTACTCTGCCTAGTCCAATACTTCTCATTCTTCTATGCATGATATGAAAGAAAGCTTTCTAATAATTACAATATTCAAAGATTGGAAAATACAAATATGTGCTTCATGTTATTGGAGTTGTTCAGAGAATGATCAAGGAGATTCTGCAAAGATTTCTACCTGTGTATGCTGTTGGGCTAGTCCCTTTAACTCCGAAGTTCAAGAATTCTGCAATTTTAAAATCTTCCTACTTCATGGATTGCTTTGATGTCCTCCTTCGCAACTCATCTGCCAATAAATCATATATTGAGTGCCTTGTGATTTATCATTACTTCATTTTTTTTAACACATACTTGATTTACTGTAATGTCAACATTTCCTCACCCTATAGTGATTATCTGTGTGTGCCAGATGCTGTTCTAGATACTGGGGATATAGTAGCAAGCAAGAGCAATAATGTCTGTGCATTCACAGGCTTCACATTGCAGTGGGGAAGAAGACAATGAAAAGGAAATAGGATATCTTGTGAAGGCACTATGGGCCATAAAGACAACTGAACAGAGTAGTTACTAGCCCAGGGCGAACTGGGGAAGTACAGTTACATTGGGAAGCCCGGCCTGGGAACAGCTGTCTGAGGACTAGGACCTGCAAATAGGCCAGCTACACAAAGATCTTGGACAAGAGAGTTCCAGGCAAAAGGAAAAGTGAGTGCCCAGGTGCTCCTGGGGAGCCTTGTACCCTGGAATCTATGAAGAGGCAAGTGACAGCAGATTGCAACAGAGATCTGTTTGTCTTGTCACCTTCTTCCACTGCTTAAATTTTTAAAACCTTGTGGTCCTCATTCTGTTTACACATAGACCTAGTCTTAGACTCTGTTAGTCTTTCCTTGTGACAAAAAGTTTAGCCTGTGTTTGGCTCCACTCTCACACACCCCACTTTCCATCCACTGGGAAATTCTATTGACCTTACCACCAAATTATCGCAAGAATCCAACCTCACAATGGTCTCCTAACAGATGCCCCTGCTTCTATGCTTGCCTCCACCCCAAGGTCTATTCTCAGGCAAAGTCTATTTTAAACCAACAGCAGCCAGGGTTTTCTTTCTAAATTTCTTTGCTAAGTCTGAACGTCATTCTCCATTCAAAACCCTGCAGCAGCTCAACATTTTGTACCATGTAAGAGTCAAAGGTCCTTAAAAAGTCCAACAGAGTTGGCGCTTGATCTAGCCACCTGGTACCTCTCCCTCGTCATGACATCACACCCTCAGCTCCAGCCACACACCCTCCTGCTCCCGAACACCCCAGGCATGCTCTTTCCCCACTTCCTGGAATGCTCTTCCACCATTGGCTGCTTGGCTAACTCACCTTCTGTAAGTCTTAGTTCAAGTCTCAGCTTCTCAGTGAGGCTCACCCGAGTCTACCTCATTTAATCCTACAACCTGCCCCCACCTCCACCCGACACTCATGATCTCCTTTAGCCTGCTATACTTCTTTATTTTCTTCAAGGTACTTTATCACCTTCTATCATATAAATTAACTTGTTGATGTGTTATGTTTATCTTATAAGAGCTGTCTCTCCCCCATCAAAATGTAAACTCCACAAGGCAGCGATCTTTGTTGTGTTAAGCGATGTACTCTCAATGCCTAGAATACTGTCTGGCATGATACCAATTTATTGAATGAGTTAATCAATAAGTCAGTTACGTAGATAGTACCCTGAAAGGAAATCATTTCATAGTACAGGTCTTTTCAACCACTCTAGTCAAGACAGGACTTGTATTTAAATGGAGCCTCATAGCAAGTCTGTTGTGCCATTAGAAAAACAGTCTATGGAACATGAAACTTTAGATGAAAACCTTGGAGAGGTTCTCAAATTATGTCAGGTACAATCATTGGTGGGTAAGTTCAAAAAGAAAATCCGAAACTTTTTTTTTTCACCAGGCTCCACAAAATGTGTGTGTGTGTGTGTGTGTGTGTGTGTGTGTGTGTGTGTGTGTGTGTGTGTGTGTGTGTGTTGGGTTCCAGAGGGAGAGAGACGGAGAGTAGAAGGAGGTGTAGAGAGAAAGAGAAGAAAGAAGGAAAAAGTTGTGGGGGATGTACAAAATATGCACCATTTCGACCCCTAGTGGCTAGGAATATAACATAAAGGCCCTTTAGCTAGATATCTGCTTAACAAGGTTCCCTTTGGTACAAACACCCACCAGAAGGAATGTCGAGTCACCTGGACATTCTCCCCCAGCCACTCCCTGCGGGAGGTGCACTGAGGACCAGAAGAAAGCACAGTTGTGGGCACTGGGCAGGTGTCAATGGGCCCTGAATGAGGGCGGTGGGCAGTGGTCTATATTAACACAGGTTGTGCTTCTTTGTAAAGAGAAAAAAATAATCTCGTTTCCAAAGGGGGAGACGGGGTACAGAGTAATGTGCTATCCTGTTTATTTTAATTAGAATGAAAACTGGAAATACAGAATCATGTTTCCAAGAATGCTTTGACAGAAAAAAATCATGAGTGCTATTCTCCTCGTGCCATGTAAGTGCTGTACTTTTTAACATTCCAGATTTTGTTTCATTGATTTTCTAGAAAAGAGTACACAGGTAAATGGACATGGAGATCCAATGATTTGCATATAAATCAACTTAGAAATCAGGAAAAAAAAAAGCATCAGGGTCCTCACTCTTGTATCAGAAAATAATCACCATAAATTTGTTGACGTTTCTCCTCTTCCCAAACAAAAGTGTTTTGAAAATGGGAGGAAATGGCATTTTGTTGCATATTTGCTGTCATCCACTTGTACCTGTTCCTTGGGAATTGGCACCTGATTGTTTCCGCTTCCATTTCTCTGTCTTTCTAAGCTGCGGGCTCCATGTGGCGAGGCCTTGCCTTACAATTCTTTTCTGAGCTATAATGATCACGGTGCTAGAAGGTGTTCAGTAACTGATTGTTGAAGGAATGAATAAATGAATGGCCTTGTCATTCTGGTCTCCACTTCTTTATCGGCTGCTTAGAGTTCTGTGCTCTGAAGTTCAGCCTACAGGAACTTTCTGTTCCCTAAAATTGCCTTCCCTTTTACGATTTCTTTTGAAAGCATCAGCCCCATAAAGGAAGTACTAGGTAAGTGGCAATAAATTGGGCTAAAGAGTTGGGAACTATATGGAAAATATTTCGAATTCTAAAGAGCTGTTCAACATGAGGACAATTTTAAAAGCTATTTAGGGTTAAAATGTCTTACTTGCCACTGTTATGTTGCTGCTGTTGTTGTCTTTCCTGAGAGAAAAATAACTGCCTTTTCTAATGCCAGAAGATAAAAATTGATGTCATTTTAATAAATGTAACAATTTTCTTAAATGTATGCAGCCCCCCTGTAAGTGTCTCTGTCAGTATTGTCAATGAATACACAAGGAAATCTGTAAAAACAAATTTTCATAAGATAGTAAACCTATAAAAATCTTATTTTCTCTTAGGATAGTTATTTTGAATTTTTATGTATGTTTTAGTGTTTTTAAAAGCCTATATATATTTGCTTTTTTACTGTCATGTTTTTCAACAAAATGAAAGTTTTATCAAATTATATAGCAAAGCGTCATTAATTTGGACTCCATCAATTGGGAATGCATAAAAATTTCATTTAATTTAGCCTATATATATATATATATATTCTGTTTTCACTGGCTATGAAATAAGAGTTGGAAAAACAACTCACAGTGTAACAATTAAGAAACAGTTCCCCTACATGAGAAAAACAAAGTTTTCACAATGTTTTAGCATTGTTTATCCACATATAAAATTATGTGGGTTGATAAAGGATTCTAGTTAGTTAAGATAAACAAAATGAGAATGACCACATACTTTGGAACATTTTTTTGTATGTCAGTTATTTTGGTGTGTTTATCAACAAGTACTTTGTAATCAGAGTCGGTTAACATACGGAGCACTTACTATGTGCTATACACTCTTTCCTGTTCCACAGATACTCCACTGAAAACAATCGAAAAGGGCTCCTCCTCTCAAGGAACATTCTTGTAGGGAAGACACACAGACCGACATGTACACACAGACACATAAGGAAGTACACTGCTTCCCTGTACACCCTCCACCACGTTAGCTTAGACCTAGATTAGGGACTATATGGGGCATCCAAGCTGAAACCTGAATGTAAAGACCTGGAATGAGCTTTCTAAGAGCAAGTTCCCCTACATTTGCAAAGTCCCCAAGATGGGAATGAGCCTGAGGCACTCCAAGAACAGAAAGAAGGCTGCAGCGGCCAGCAAGGGGTGAAGAAAGTGGGGGGAGAAGGGAGAAGATCGGAAGGAGACAAGACCTATGATGCCAGGGAACCAACATAAGGAGGTTGGACTTTACACTGTCTGGAGTAGGGAGACCTTTGGCAATGGGGGATTGGTACCTTCTAGTTACATCATCTGACTTATCCTTTACAATGATCATCCTGGCTGCTGTGGAGGACAGAGAAAAAAGGAATGAGAGTGAAGTGAGGGTGACCATTGAGGGAACCTCTCAGTGTCAGGGCCACTGAGGGAGCCACTGCAGTGGTACAGAGAAGTGGCCCCATTCAGTAGGTCTCCTACAGGGAGAGGCAACAAAGCAGATGGGTAGAGCAGATGTGCGGTGCTATGGAAAAAAGGAAATCAAAGAGAATGACTACAGATGTCTCTCCTAAACTCTGTACACTAAAGAACTCCTTCCAGTAAAGAAAGTTATCAGGTTAAGAAAAAAACAACCTTCATCTCAGTATAAAGGAATATTAGTTGATGCCATTGTTGAGAACAAATTACTGAATGCTTGCAAAAAGCAGAATCAAGAAACTGTTTTAAAAAGCACTACTTAATCTAAGCATTTTACTTGATGATGGTAATCTAACTAAACTTAAAAGACACCAGGTTGTTTTCCTGGCATTAGTAAAACTGATATAGAAAATAAATCTCAGAAGTCCTATTAATACAGCCAACACAGGGCAACCTGAACACGTTCACCCTGTTTTTCATGCCCTTTGATTTTAGGGATACTTTATAATAGTGCAGGAGGGACAGCACCTTCTGGCCAGGAAAATTCCTGCTGACCTCAATGTTCATTTGGGCGCTTCTAGATTCACAAATGTTCAATCATTTTGTCTTCACCAAACAGTTACTAGGCAGCAACAGACTAATCAATCTGGTCAAGCAAGTAAATCAGATGACACTTGGCTAATAACTTTAACGTGATTTATCACGTATCAAACACTCTGCTAAAAAAGCATATGCATTTTTCACATGCACTAATGCATTTAATCCTCACTGCAAAACTAAGAAGCAAGTATTAGTATCCCCAACTTAGAGATGAAAGACCAAAGTCTTAGAGATGTTGAGTAACTCCTCAAAGTCTCAAAGCTAGTAGAGTTCAATTGTGGACCTCAACCAGAGGTCTGCCCCAGCAAAGGCCACTGTTTGCAGCATTATGAGTTCTCTCACTGCTGGAGGACATGGACCCTGTGGAGAGACAGGGTGAAGGCCATATTCAGCAACTAGCAAAGCATTTGATCAGCACCAATAATCTTACTGATTTAAATTATCTTCCTTACCACTGGACTTTAGCACTATGCCATCACTCAACGGATGCATGTGTTGACAGAATGCAAACTGTCTTTTTCCTAAGATGCAAATAAGGGCATCACCTCTTTAGTTCATAGGGTGGTGCCCTCAAGCAAACAAGATTCAGCCAAAGTGAAGAGAGCAAGTTTCAGTCACCAACAGCCACACTACCCCAAGCTAGGTGTGTGGATGTGCCAAGTCATTAATCGACTTAATGTGGATGCCATTCACAGTGCAACCTTTGGAAAATTCCATGCACTTCTAACAACCCAAGTCTCAAACATCTACAGGCTTAGAAGAAGATGATGAGCAACGGCAAAGGGCAGTTTCTGATTGCTTGTAAATGTCTAATTTTAGTTTTCAAAGCAGCTGCTTTCCTGAATCTCTCCTGGATTCTATTTTGGACAGCTGGGGAAGAAAGTTAAATGTTCACCCTGCTTAATTTAATATCACAGCTATCAATGCTGTCAACATTCGTCCTGGTGATAATAAAAGAACTGGGTATATATCACCCAACAGAAGTATTCATAGGCATTTAGAGAGAAGTCAAATATCTCCATGCATTACTGTTTTTAAAGCACTCATCCTTGTCTACAAAATCCTATGGACTCTGAAGGTATGTACCAGTACTTCCGATACATGAGAAACTGAGGTGGGTCCAATTAGTTTCTATACCTAAAGTAATGGTAACCTTCAAATAATGGGTTCTCAAGCTACACATGGCCTGAAATTATACACACAACAATCAAAGGCGTACTTTATATTCATTGTGGCCATACAATGAAACTATTAAATTTTGTTCTGGTTATAGTAATTTAATATTGATTATGTATTACCCAAGATATGGGTGCTGTATTATAAAATGGCAATCTTATCAATGATTTTTATTCACCCTCACAAAGTACAAGAGTACTCCTTTAACTTTCAGAGCAGATGAAATTGAAAATTTGTTTTCAATTTGTTTTCATTTGAGTTACCTCTTGTCAGTGCATAGTCATTCTAACTGTTTAGGGAAAACCTTAAATTATTAATAAGAACTTTATAAACCAAAAAGTAAAAGAAGGAATAAAACAGACTGTGAAATCCTAATGTAGACTGTAAACCCCATGTTCCTTAAGGAAAGGACTGTATTTTATTTATCTTTAATACCCCAAGTCTGGCACTAACATTAAACCCCAAATAGTTGTTAAACTAAGGTGCATGCTGCTTTAGCATGGAAATAACAACCTATGAGTATTTTAAGGGTTAAACATGTTCTCTATAAAGTTCAAGTCTACGACAGCTGAAAGAAAATGCACGCAGTTGACTTGAAGGAAGAAATATAACTGTGCATAAAGTAGAAGTACAAATAAGATCACAATAAAAACATTCCCCTTTAGGATATATTATGACAAAAATAGAGTCTACCTGGTCCCAAATGGCTTGAGGCATTCTAATTAAAAAATTATAATAATTAAATGATGTTTTTACATATTTGGGAAAATTCTGTTAGTGAGCTATCTCACAGCCTTCTGGGTGGGGGGAGCTGGGCAAAGACAGCGCCCCTCCTGTCTGTGTATTCCTTCAATTAATAATTAACGCTATTCTACCCTGGCCTCTCTGGGAGTACACAGCTATAGGGGCACCGTCATTGTATAAAAGAGAATTATGAGTTTATTTTCTCCCTGGGAATAAACAGTTATGTAAGAAGTTAAAACTATGCAAGACAGTGGAGGCTCTGCCAACAAAATTGCTTATACATACATACATCCATCCTGCACCCCTCTGTGGGTGCTCTGTTTGAGGCGACTGGCTTAGCAGATTTACTGAGAAAGAGCTTCTTAAATCATATTAGACCCAGGCATAGCATAAGATGACTTTTTTATTTTTATTTTGTAGTCTGTCCTTAAGAAGTACCCAGGAACATTAAGGTAGAATGAAATAACAGGTTCATGTAAATTCAAATCCATGGAAAATGATGGATACCACTCACATTTACAAATATATGTCTTTCAATAATGACCATTTTAATCGAATTGACCTGTAGACAAATCTTCTCAGTCTAAATAACAACAGACTTGAAATTTATTTTCCTATTGCTGTCTGCAGGGGTGACTGAGGAATCAATCTATCATCAAGAGACAACGGACCTCTCTTCACCTGTCACTGCAATCAAGCTAAGAATTTAGCTCTTAATATACATGGGAAAAATGAATTACCTGGAAGGAGTGCACACTATAATTCTGAAGATAGTGCTCCTCAACTCTGTGCAAATAAGATTAAATCAGCTTTTTATAGAGGCCTAGAAAAGTACCTGCTGTGTGTGTGTGATCACTACCATCATTGCATATTTGATATATAGGAAGGAAGAAAAATTAGAAGCACAGACAAGTCCTCTGCACCATCTCAGAGAAGATATTCTACCCCGGGGTGGGGAGGAGTATCAGATAGAGCTTTCTCAGACCCACAAGGTCAGGAACTGCCTGTTACTATATTCTGTTCACCCTGATCGAAACATCAAGCAGATGGTACAGTAGCTCCAAAGTTAAGTTCAACACGGAATCTACCTCCCAGTGGTTGAATTTGGCCTCCATTTCTTACACTTTCAGAAGCTAAGTTCTGTTTTGCAGGTCAATCTCTCAGCACCAGAGCTCAGAGCTCACTGCCAGCCACTGTGAGTGTGGAGTCCAGTGAATCCCAGAGCAAGTCTCCAGGACTTTTCCCACGGACCTGGTCTCCGGCACTTGCTCTTCTTCATAACTTCAGCATCATACTGGCATCAGCTGTGCCCATGGTTTGTAAACATATTCTATTGTTTTCCATATATTTTATTCCACTTTTATCAGCACCTGAAACATGCGTGTCATCTTTATTTCAAAATCACATTTACCAAGAGTTAACGTGTTCTTTTAAAAACTTGTCTGGCCTTGTAAAAGTTACTCTTAAATTAAAGGTGTCTAAGTTTAAATAAAAATAAAAAAAAACAAACCTTTAATTTATGCTACTGCATTAAAGATTTTTACGTATTGTTTTTACAGAAAAATGGAGCATGTCAGACCCAAAGTCTTATACGATATTCTTTCTTGGAAACAGGGTTATGGTCTAGG
>NW_017731952.1:333588-334573 GCF_001890085.2 Hipposideros armiger
TCCTCTTAATGAGGGAAGAGAGAGTCTGGGGACAGATGAACTGGGTTGCCTGGCTAAGTATTTAATTTCCCACTTAGCTTTGCAAGACAAGATAGACAGCCTTAGTTCAAAACATTAATATTTATGAAAAAGGGTATAATGTTTCATTTGGAAAGAAGATTTGGGGGAAATGCTCCATGCAGCAATGCCAGCTTAGGCTTTCTGAACGCTGCATGCTGGCTGGTGTAAGTGAGCTCCTTCATACAGAAGGTAAACCTCCAGTTAACGTGGAATTTATTTTGTGAAAAATATCTCTTCAGTTATATTGCTCAAACGGGTGGCTCAGAAACCATAGCAACTATATATTTTAATTAAAGTTTGCTGCTTGTAAGGAAAATTTTAATTGGTGCCTACCAGTCTTTGCTGAATTGGCTTAGCTATGGGAAGTACAGGCTTTTAATAACAGGAAAAGAAAAATCTCCCATTTTGCCATCTTCAATTTACTATGTGCATTTCTTACAACATGAGATAGCCTGAGCTAATTCTTCAATATAGGACGCTAATGTATGCTCTGTGAGTAGAAAGTCCACTTGAACACAAAAATAGTAGAAAACTTATGACTTTGGTTTAAGAGTGTTTTTCTAGACATGAATAAGACACACATACGTGTGTACATGCACAAACACACAACATTTTATAAACCTTTTGACAACTATCATTAATACTTTTAATTTATTGAATGTCAGTGATATCTATTGACCATAGAAAAGTGACATTTTAAAGAAACAAAAACTCATAGACACAGACAATAGTTTAGTGGCTACCAGAAGGTAAGGGGTGAGAAGGGATAGTTGAAGAGGGTAAAGGGGGTCAAGTATATGGTGATAGAAGGAGAACTGACTCTGGGTGGTGAGCACACAATGTGATATATAGATGATGTATTACAGAATTGTACACCTGAAACCTGTGTAACTTTACTAACCATTGTCACCCCAATAAACTTTAA
>NW_017731952.1:336308-337436 GCF_001890085.2 Hipposideros armiger
CCACCACATCTCTGGCCCTCTCCAGTGGAGTACATTGCTTGCTTTGCTCTGCACTCCCACTGCTGTGGCTCAGTGCCATAATGGCAGATAGGACAATGCTCAACATTTGTGCAATCTTCTGCCCCACTGCAGCCCACAGAGTCTTGGTCCTGGCTTCCTGTTGCAGACCTTCATGGGCTGCTCGGCTCATCCATCTGCACTAACACTGGCCAAGTTACAGCAGCTTTCAAGGAGTGAGTGCACCCTGACTACTGCATGGAGCACTGAACCTAGCAGAGGGAATCTGTGAGATGGAAGTGAGAACCAGTTGAATGCAAACGGATAAGACCCAAAGGACAGTGAATGCCTATGTTTTGGAGCAACACTGACAAAATGACTAAATGTGCCCAACATTTGTTTGACTAGTGCTAGTAAACAAACAAATTACACTCTGGCTGTTAATAAACACTGAGTTTTGGCCCAAACAAAGGTCATAGATAAGACGTATATTTACTTATTCAACAAATACCTGAATGTTCCAGATACTGGAATACAATGGAGAACAAATAATATGTAGCAATAGATAAGAAATAAGAACATAAACAAATGAAATCATTTCAAATATATGAAGGGGGATGGAGGAGTAATTCTCCACGGAGGGCCTCTCTGGGGAATGGGCATAGACATTGATAAATATCAAACGATTTAGAGCCAGCCTGGTTAGAGGACGAGACTTGTAGATAGAAGGGGCAGCACATGCAAAGACCCTGTGATGGAGATGAGCACAGTATTTTTTTTTAAAATAGTACAATAAGAAAGAAGGATATTAAATCTCAAGTCTGTACCTGCTTCAAACCAGCTTGGTGATGAGGGTTATGTAATCCCTTCCAGCTCTGCAATTCTATAAATCTCTGTAGGGAGTTAGGTACTGAAAGGCACAGCACAGATAAGGCAGATTATACCAGCTCTAACACTTTGGATTGACTTATACAAAAGTGCCAGAGAAGGATGTTTCCATAGAGAACATGCACAGCAGTCATCAGCCTTCATTACAAGAACAAAGAAGATGGACTGAATTTTAGAAACTTTGTGGTGATCAGGTTAGTCAAAGAAAGAGTAGTCATGGATAATACCCCATCTTCACATCGA
>NW_017731952.1:338708-342439 GCF_001890085.2 Hipposideros armiger
AAAAAAGTGCCATTTTGCCATTTTGTGAATAACTGCCTGAAACCAAAGTGCGAATCTTTAACCTGCATTTATTCAACAAAATATGTAAGCAGTCAACTATGTGTCTGTACCACAAAAAAAAAAATCCTAATAGAGTATATTTAACAGAATATCCCCTTTGTGTGCCTTTTGGACAATTTTTGTTTTATTCTCACAATAGTATCATCACTATTCATTCCACAGATAGGGTGGATGGGATCTAGCAAAGGTTAGTGGCATTTCCAAGTCAAGAACTAAGCAAGAACTAAGACTGTGTCTACACCTGCAAAACAGTTCAAGCCTTCAATAGAATTGACCTGTTAGCTTCATCAATAGTCTGTCAACTTTTGTAAGTCAAAGCCAAAATCAAAACTTAGGTAAATCACTGGACTGCTCTTTCTATTCATTCAATGGGACCAAGATCCTTTGTAACTTTGTGGACCAAACGTCAAAAGCAGGACTAAAATTCTGAGGCTTTGTCTAAATATATGAGAGAAATGAAATCCCAGCTGGGACTGAATCAATTTTGCCCCTGCTATTCAAGAACAGATTATAGGAGAACCATATATAAGTGTCCATATGATGATGTAAGTGCCCTCGAAAAGATTAATGGTTAAAGGCTACCCAAACCAAATTTGGCACTGAGGCAATGCTTAGGATGATTCCAAATGAAAACTACCTACACTGTATTTGAAATTTATAACCTCATTAGCTGTCAACTAATCGAAATCTCTTCAATTCTTTTAACAAATATGTCTCAGGAATGTACTCTACTATTACTATTAACATTATGTTGCCTTGTCACCACTCCATCTGGTCCCAGGGCTCCCAATACCAAGTCCACCACTGAGCTGACTCCTTCAAGCTGGTCTGCACACTCCTACCAAGCTGGGAAAGTTCGACTTAAAACAGCCAGGAAGCTGGGATTCGTGACTCTTTCAGTCTGCAGTTGTCTGACCTATTTACACACATTCATTCTCCCAGGTCCTACACATCCACTTGCTACCTCAAGGAGGGAATTCTCATTCTCATCCCAGGACAAAATGCACTGCCTACCACATACCAGGGTGCCAAAAGTGGTTTATGTGAGGTACGATTTGCTTACGCTTTTGCCCAGCTAAACACTGTCCTTTTCTTTACAAAATCTACAAATCCTAACTATCTTTCAATAGCTGCTCTCAAGTCCTTCCATCTCATCAGAGCATCCCTTGACTAAGTTAGTTTGTAATGGTCTCCCATCTCTGAATTCATATCATACTTGCCCTTAACTCAATGGAACACTATGTAGATTAACAATGGATTCCATCTAGTGTATCCATAGCGTGGTCTCACCTCCCCACTTGCTTCCGTTCCTTAAGGGCAGGAGTTTAGTTGATTCCCCGCAGTGTCTGGCACAATGTTAGACAAGTGGTGTAAACTACATAAGTACTTGC
Organism: Hipposideros armiger; assembly: GCF_001890085.2. Classification (NCBI taxonomy): domain Eukaryota; kingdom Metazoa; phylum Chordata; class Mammalia; order Chiroptera; family Hipposideridae; genus Hipposideros; species Hipposideros armiger. The sequence continues at coordinate 340,160 of NW_017731952.1, forward strand.
TACTTGAGTAAATATTTTCTGTCTTAAAAGTCATTACCATTAACTAGATTCGATCACTAAAAAACAGTTGCATTTACTTCCACTAAGTTTATTTTATGAAATTTCCCCATTCCCAAAAGGCTGCTGGGGAAAAAAGTCAAGCTGTTCTTAAGGTATTTATGCAAAATGCAGTCTGATAAAACAATTAGTTTGTTTTTTTTCCACTCTGGATTACAAAATGTGTAAACAGATTGTATTTAAGGAATTACCTCAGCCAGCCCCATGGGAGGTGGGGTGGCTGGGCAGAATTCCAAAAGTTTATTTGTAAATGAGCTATTTGGAAAGAGGAAACACTTTCCCAGGGACAGAAATAATGCTCTATGTGGGGGGTTTGTTTTCCAGAAGCTGCAACAGATGAAGTACAAGGGGCTGGGAGAGCAGCTCTGGTAATGGGACAGAAGCAGAGCTGGGAAGGCTGACTTTACCCCCAACACCAAGGCTCAGGGAGCTGAAGGAGAACAATTACAGGTCCTCTCCACACCCCTTCTCCTGTGCTGTGATCTGGGAATAGGGGTCCAATGCTCTAGTGCTGGGAGACAGGAAATTCCAAACAACAGTCGAGTCTCCACTATAACTTTCAAGAGGAAGGAGAGAAGGAAATACCAAATTAAACTTGAAGGGAAGGGCCCATCTGTGGCTCCCCAGTTGGACAGGCCATCTATGTACCAGCGGCCTCATAAATGAATGGTAGATGTACTTGAGGGTATGCTCAAATGGCAGGCATCTGAGACATCACAGAGCCCAGTCTTTCTCAATCTGTGTGCCCGCAAACTCTAGATTCCCTTACCAAGCGAAGAGCTGCTCGGGGGGAAAAAGACATTCCACGGTCAATCAGTTTGCGAACCACTAGGCTAAATAAAATCAATCACAGGTCATCACTGGCTAATTTAAGGTAATAATGAACATTTTAAATCTTGGCAATACTGGGGAAAGATATACTATGCAGCATTTCCCAAACTATTTTGAAACAATGCTTTTTGCAAAGAATAAGACTATAGAGGTGATTGGTTGGAAAATGAACATCATCCCATCCTTTGAATTTTACAGATGAGAAAACTAAAGCCTAGAGAAGCAAAATAATTCCTTGAGTTGGCAGGGTTAATATGCAGGAGAGAAAGGACTAGAACTCAGGATTTTCCTACTCCAGGTCAGTACTCTTTTTTCTATAGCACCGCACAGCTTCTAACTCCAGCTTTGACCATACGTTCAATTCTGTTAGGCACCTGTGCCCTAGCCCCATCTTTTCTCCTCAGGATCCTGAGGCTCTGCCTTCTCCCTCCCTCCATGGCTGAGTGCCCAGGCTTATTCAAGACTGCCCTCGACTCCGTCCCTAATCTACAACACTTAATACAAAATTCAACCTCAACTGTCAGCTCACAGGATCTCCGCAGATTACCTGCCACCAGAATCTCCATCACAACATGGCTGATCACCAGCCAAAACACACCTGCTGCCCTTAATGGGCCTCTTCAATGTTAATGACTGCTTGTAGCAACACCATCTTCTGACACCACACGCTCCCTCCACAGGCCCAGCACTGACTACCTGACTAGAAAGCCCCCCCATAGGCTCTGCTGGGCCCGACCCAAGTCCCTGCCCTCTTTGTAACTACCTGGTACTCACGTCCCATCCCTGTTCCTCTGCTGCCCACCGAGCTGTTTGTGGCCACAGGCAACATCTTGTACTAGTTATGTGTAGGACAACCTTCTGCCACAGCAAGTATCCATGACAACCAGACGGAGCTAGATAATAGAATTAAAGTCCACAGATAATTCCCCTAAGTTAGCTTAGCCAATAGATGATTTAACAGAGTAGTGAACATTTGGCAAACCTGAATATATTGGGCTCCAAATCATCTTCGTTGTACCAAGTTCTGCTGGGCAATGACATGGCTTAAAACAAGAGCCTGGAAAGGAGAGGCAGAGGTCCCAGGCTTGAAGAAGAAACCCTGCCTAGGAGATGAAACATATGAGGGCAGGATGCAAATCAGGATATCAGTCCTTATTCCCACTTCAGATTCAACAAGATGTATCGCGGGTCTACGACATGCCAGCTAATATAAGGAATATGAAGAAATGTAACACACCAGATTTGCCTAGTCTAGTTGGGATAATCAAAGTGAAATGTATAAGAAAAATTATTTAAATGATTATTAAGATAAAAATAGAAGACAGTTATCACAAACAGGAACATGATTAGTTGCCAACGAGATGGTACAAACAATAACAGCCACAAATGTTT
>NW_017731952.1:343434-349906 GCF_001890085.2 Hipposideros armiger
GTTAGTCTGTAGGTCACCATTCATGCCTTGCTTCTCTTTTTCATTTCTCCTACCTCCTGCTTCAGTCAAAGCTAGAAGAAGAGAGGCCCAACATCATACCTAACAATGCCACAGGGAAGCAAGTGTCCCTGACTCTCTGTACCTACTGCAGCCTCCAGTGTGTCTGAGATTCTGACTCAAACAGTGCTTCTCAAACATTACTGTGCGGTTCACATCACCTATGAATCGCCTGAAGCTGTAGATTTTGGTTCAGTGGGGCTGGGCTGGGCTGGCACTCCTGTTGCTACTCTGTGGACAGCCCTTTGAGAGTAAGGCATTAGAGCACTATGGGTGCTTGTATCCTGCGCTACCCTGGACCAGCTGTGAGATCCTGAGCAAGTTCCACAGTCTTCAGAGCTGGCTTTACATCTGCAAAAGGGAACGTCTATTGCTACATTTTTGGAATGATTATAAAGGTAAATTGAGCTCATATAAAAGTTCTTAGCATGGTACCTGGTGCACATGGTTTGATTCTCCTAAAATGTTAGTTACCTTCCCTTTATTGCAAAGTTATTGAAAACCACCACCTCCGTGATTAACAGACATTAGCTTGAGCTTTTAGAAGCAGTCTCAAAACAATTCTTACCAGAATTGCTAAAATCGAGCAAAAGCCAAGATCCTATGTTTGAGCACTGATGGAAACTGTCAAATGGAGAAAGCATTGACACCTGAGGAATGGTGGGAATTAATGCAGTGGGAGTGAGGGCACAGAGGAAGACCACCCCAAATGACTGACTCTAGTTTGAGACATTCAAGTTCGTATTCTCTTTCCCTCTTTTCTCCTCAGCCTCATCACCAGAGATTACCAAGAATTCTGAAGAATTTTTAAAACTGGACCAAAATATAAATCAAAATTATTTCCCTCCTATGTTGTAAGCCAAAACACCAACATGTAAGAATAATATACACACGGAAGTGTTTAAGGACACTGCCATTGAACTTGTAGGAAATTTGGGTGGAAAAAGTCATGTTTGACATTTTTCTCCTAGAAGTTACCAGCATTGCACAGATCAAGAGTTCCTTGAAGGTCTGAATTCCAGTGAAAGAGAAATGGCTCAAGCTGTGGAAGGAACAAGAATTCAGTCGTCTTCGTGTTCTCTGTCTATTTAGGCCTATAAACCTGAAGTGGGAAATCAAACCAACTAATCCTCTTCCCCTGAAAAGCACTGTCCATACAATCTTGCTTTCATTTTGCTTCCTGGAAGAATTTCTGGCTGCTGCTTTTATTCAATAGTTCAAAGTGCTATAGACCTTATACAGTTAGAAGAGAAGGGAATAGCTTTAACAATAGGAATCCCATTTTCTTTCCACCTTTGGAGTACTTTCTTAAATGGGCATTCTCAGATGCAGTCACATAAAACTTAAAAAAAAATTCTGCTGATAATCACAGTAATACGAAGCCCAGGGAACATGAAATCAATTAAGAACGTGCTCAGATGATCCAATAAAATAAAGCTGAAGTAGAACAATTTTTGTTGTTATTTGCTTGATTGGTCTGTTTGGATTGATTTGGTTCTTAATATATAATCATCAACGTGGTCTAAACTTTGCAAGGGCCCTGTTATAAGTTAAAATAGAGGAAACCCATTTTGTATAGAAAGAACTATTCTGAGATTTCTGCTGCATCCTAGATGAACACTGGGATTTCTTGTTGCTTCCGGTAGCTGTAATTGACGGGAGTAACAGAAAGCTAGATTCTGTGCTAACCTCCTCAGCATCCTCGGCGGGTCCTCAGTCTATCAGAAACTGTGTCCTGTATTTGGAGGCAGCCCTCCTCTCTGGACACCCCTCTCCTTGTCAAAATACACTAAGATCTGCTTGACAATCAGTTGCATCAATGAACATGGTCATGACATTTCACCCAAGAAATGTCCCGTCTCCCCAAGACTGTAAGTGTAGGTTCAACAGTGACTGGAACTGGAGACAGCATATGACTCTAACCCTGTCACATGTTGGATGGGATCTGGAGTAAGTCGTTTCTTTAGGCCTCTGGGTCTACATTTATCATATGGGACAAACTGGAAAAACCTGATGATGTGAACAGTATTGCTCCCCCAAAGCCTTGTGGATATGTATAAAAGGCCAAGAACTGAAGGATTAAGAAAAACAATCTTTTTTTCTCTAATAGGCATAGTGCACTTAATGTTATAACAATTTAAGAAGCAAGCATGAAATTGCTGACATTCAGCCAACCATGCTGTGATGAAGCTAGCCTCAAACCCCACTGCCGAAACCCCAGCGCACTCTTAGAAGCATCCAGTTTTTCACCTAACATCCTTTTGGGCCCCCAGCTAGCACAATGGTCAAAGTCATGGACAACCTGTCACATTGGAATAACAGGATAGCTTCTTTATTTGTTCAAATCCTTCCTAAAGCTGTTTTCTAAATGAACCATTAATAAGTAAACTCATTTCCCCAATTCACCAAACTGCCACAAGCTTTATTTTGAACATCACTTTTTTTTTGTTAACCAAATGTTGCACATAATCTTGTCACCTCTCACATCTGCATCACCATTACTTTCTGAGCAGTATTTTACATTGTGGCATTAAATAGCCTATCACTGTACCATAAAACATTTTAGAAACTAGGCTCATAATACCAACTAGGGTCTGGGAAGCTTTTATAATAATTAAGCTGACAGTGTCACTTAATGTATTGCAAGCTGAATCTTGTAAAACATTTACAAAACTATGATTTGTGTAGCTGCCTATCAGATTTAAGAGCTGGGTCTGATATCAACAAAGAAAATTTTAACTATTATAAGGACTCATGTCATAAACCACTTATTTTCTTGTTTCTGTACAGTCAGTCCTTGAACAAGAAATAAAATCTAATATTTTTCTCTGCAGTTTCTTCGAAAAAAGTTGTTACATAAGTTCACATGGTGGTTTTTTTTTCCATTTTTTGCCCCCACAGAATGAACACCCAGGTTCCCACCTGACCAAATCTTATTAACTCTCAACACAGCACAATCATATTACTAAGAGTTTCTTGTTATTTCTATAGGAAGCAGTCTTAAGGTCCAGTTGAGTTTGGAACTTTGGAAGCAAGGTAACCCACTTTTCCTTTCTGCCTTCATAAAACTGAGCTCTGGTTTCCAGAGAAGACTCCACTCCCTCCTCAAACACAACCTTCTCTCTCTCCTTCGGTAGTCTTTAAGTTGCAAGGCTAGGATTCCATCTTAAGTCTCTGTGATGCCAAAGCCAAAGAAGCTAGCTTTGGAGTGTAGAGAGCAGAGCATACATGTTAAATGAGACAGTACGTGCCAATGCACTGGGCTCGGGGGACATTTTCTTTGGTCCCACTCACAAATAAATGCCATTTGGGCTGATGTTCCCTCTTTGCTTGCAGTGAATGGTACTATCAACAAAATCAGAGACTTGCAGAAAACGTGCCTGGCAGGTCTTCTCAGGTTCAATTTTCCAGCTATAGGAAACTGAAGCTCAGAGAAATTGAGTCTCCCCCTACTCCTGACCAGGTTTTACACAGCTACAAGGTAGCACAGCCAGGACTTGAATGTAAGTCTTTCTGAGTCCAAAAAAAGCTCAGTCTCACTAATTGCCATCTTACATAGATCTTCACAGTTCCACAGTGCTCTAAATAAAACCAACTCCCTAAAACCAACAGGGGCTGATTTACCCCTTGGATACATCTATTGATGAGAGCTCCCCCAACACTGTCCTCCAAGAGAGTTTGGAGGGCAGAGCTCTTTCTACAGAAGCACAGACAGCCCAGAGTGGGCTCCAAAACAGAAACATTTTGATGAACATCAATTAAATATCCCTCCTGTGGACACAGCCAAGATATCCTTCAGGAGATGAATGGACAAATAAACTGTGGTGCAAACAATGCAATATGACTCAGTGCTAAAATGAAATGAGCTACCAAGCCATGAAAAGAGATGGTGGAATCTTAAATGCGTATTACTAAGTGAAAGAAGCCAGTCTGAAAAGGCTACAGGCTATACGATTCCAACTATATGACATTTAAAGCAGAACAATGGAGGCAGTAAAAACATCGGTGGTTACTAGGAATGGGGAGGCTGAACAGGCAGAGCACAGAGGATTTTTAGAGCAGTGAAAATAATCTATGTAATATTAAAATGATGGATATCTGTCATTACTTTTGTACAAACCCATGCAATGCACAACACCAAAAATGAACCATAGGCAAACTATGGACTTCTGGTGATTATGATGGATCGATGTAGGGTCATTCATGTGCATGTGTAGGGGCAAGAGGAACATGGGACATCTCTGTAACTTTCTCTCAATTTTGTTGTAAAAAAAAAAAAAGTCTTTAAAAAAAAATGTCTGAAAATGGTGAACTGCGCTGGCTTCTCAGGACTAGTTTAAAGAAATGTCCAGACTTGCCCAAGATGGTTTGGGCTCCTGTCAAACTGCCAGGTCACCAGAGATCCTCCTGAAATGTCTAGTTATGCTAAGAGAGTAAAAACAGGATAATCTGGGAGTGAAGGAACTTCAGAATGGGAGTGAGTCACATAACATGTGCTTCCTAAAGACACTGAGAGTTTGCTATAGAAAATGATGTCATCGTGGCTATGTTCAGAAAGTTCTTCCCTGCATTGTTATTCACAGCTGAGCTTACCTTCACTGTCTATAGCCCCTGCTCAAAGCATCCCGCAGTCAGTGCTAAATGTGAGTCATATCTACTAGTTTGCATATAACAATTGTATTTAGACAACACTTTTTTTTAGTCTGTGTAAATCAGTTTCTACATGTCAAATCATTTTATATCAGGTTTGCTTTAGTCAGAGGTATTACATCTTCTGTAGCAATGCCAGAAGCAGGCAGGAACATCTTGACAGTAGAAGAAGTAGAACAAAATAACCACCATTACAGGCTATTCTATCAACTTCGCTTCATTGCAGACTAATGCTGGAACGCCCTTTGGCTGTGTATGTGTTCTGCTGTTCCAGCCTAAACCATCACTGGAGCCACCAACTTGCCTTGCTAAATAAAACAGCACACAGCACATGATCAAAATATGGGCTTTGAAGCCATGGAGATGTGTTTTAAGCCTGGTGCTGCCGGTTATTGGGTACACTACTTTAAGCAGTCTTTAATCTCCCTGAGCTTCAGTTTCCTCACCTGTAAAATGAGATTAACAGTACTTTGTAGAATTGCTGTAAGGATGAATAACTGGCACAATATAAACCTTCAGTCAATGATATACTAATTATTATTATTTTCACATGTATACATCAATAAAGAAGACAGAACTCTAAGTCTCCATGTTTAAGTGTCACTCAATATAAGAAAAAGGGCCATTTATTCCACAGGTATTAGTTCATTAATATCTATCACTGGGTTACTCCTCAGAATGAGAGAGGCCTACAGGGAGCTGGACTCCAGTGAAAAGCTGATCTGATTGTAGTGGGCTGGAGTCCAATTATCTTTTAAGCATAGGTGATCATTTCTGCACTACAAAATTACTATATTTCATCTTGGTAAACTTTGTGATCTACCATTTTTCTTGCTTTGCACACTTAAAAGTAGGCCATTCCTTTAATTGGTAAGATTACAACAAGAAAGAAAATGAAAACATGCGTTCAAAAACATTATTTATGATGAACTATTTATTTTATAAAGACTCAAATTTCATCTATTCAAAGCACAGGAAGTCAATTATAAAGAGAACCCCTAAGATTTCTTTGGCTTGAGCTGCAGTTCTATAAGTGTTTTAAATGCTTAACCTTATCTTCAGCTTTTAAAAAATCTAAGTTATTATTAAGATAGTCACATAAATTTTATATCTAGCAAATCCCCTCATTCTGAATTTTCAGTCCATCAACCTGAACTAGACAAAATGTCTTCCTAACACAATAACAGCTGAGAAAGGAAAAACGTAGCCCACTTTGGACGATAATCTCATGTAGTCTGGCAGTACTCTACTAGTAAGTTTTGTCCAGGACAGGCGGTGCATATTGCTCACTGCTGTCACTCAGCACCCAGCCTGGGCATGGCTCACAGTGGGTATTCAATAAATATCTAGTGCCTGACCAAGTGGCGAACATGCTTACTTGACATGTGAGTATAATAGGCAGATCTCCAGCCAGGAACAGCATGGGCCATGCTATGGACTGAATGCTTGTGTTCCCTCAAATCCCTAAGGTGAAGCCCTAACCCCCAAAGTCATGGTATTTGGAGGTGGCCACTGGGAGAGGTAATGTAGTCATGAGGGTGGGGCCCTCATGAGTGGGATTAGTGCCCTTGTAAGAAAAAAACACAACAGAGATGATCTCTCTCTCTCTCTCCACCATGTAAGAATCCAGCCACCAAGAAGACAGTGCTCACCAGACCCCAATCACACTGGCACCCTGATCTTAGACTTTCAGTCTCCAGACAGGTAAGAAATAGAGTTCTGTTGTTAAGCCACTCAGCCTATGAAATTTTTGTTATAACAGCCC
>NW_017731952.1:351601-352759 GCF_001890085.2 Hipposideros armiger
CAGGAATCACCCATTTGGAACAACAAAAAGAAAAAAGAATGAAAATAGTTTAAGAGACCTGTGGGACAACATCAAGTGCAACAACATTTGCATCATAGGAATACCAGAAGGACAAGAGAAGAAGGGATCCAGAATGTATTTGAAGAAATAATCACTGAGAACTTCCCTACCCTGGTGAAGGGAATCGATAGACAGCCCAGGAAGTGCAGAGAGTTCCAAACAAGCTGAGCCCAAACAGGTCCACACCAAAACACATCATAGTTAAAATGGCAAAGGTTAAAGACAAAGACAGAATCCTAAAAGCAACAAGAGAAAGACAGCAGGTTACATACAAAGGAACTCCTATAAGAATAACAGCTGACTTTTCTACAGAAACTCTGCAGACCAGAAGCGAGTGGCAGGAAATATTCAAAGTGACACAAAATAAAGGTCTACAACCAAGATTGCTCTACCCAGCATGGCTATCACTTAAAATTGAAGGAGAGCTAAAGAGCTTTTCAGAAAAGAATAAGCTTATGGAATTCATTGCCACCAAGCCAGCATTGCAGGAAATGTTAAAAGGGCTTTTTTAAACAGAAGAAAGGGGAAAACAAGCTAACCCAAGAAGACCAGAAATACAAATAACAAAATGGCAATAAATACACACCTATCAATAATCACTTTAAATGCGAATGGGCTAAATGCTCCAGTCAAAAGACATAGAGTGGCTGAGTGGATAAGAAAACAGGAACCATGCATATGCTGTTTACAAGAGACTCATCTCAGGTCAAAAGACACACACAGACTGAAAGTAAAGGGATAGAATAAGATATTTCACACAAATGGTAATGCGAAAAAAGCTAGAGTAGCCATACTTATTTCAGACAAAATAGACTTTAAAATGAAGACTACAATAAAAGACAAAGAAGGGCACTACATAATAATAAAGTGGTCGATTCAACAAGAGGACATAACCCTAGTAAGCATCTATGCACCCAACATAGGAGCTCATAAATATATAAAACAGACTTTGACAGACATAAAGACAGAGATCAATAGTAACACTACTGTAGTAGGGGACTTCAACATCCCGTTGTCACCAATGGACAGATCCTCCACACAGAAAATCAACACAGAAACAGTGGCCTTAAATGACACTTTAGACCAGCTGGATTTAAT
>NW_017731952.1:353773-354635 GCF_001890085.2 Hipposideros armiger
GTATTATTGCATATGTGGTTATATAATGAGTTAAAATTTGTACATTGTCATAAAACATTTTCAATCAAACTGAAAATGGTTGTTTAGGAAGATATAACTTCTTGTTGTTCTGTAAGTTGTTCTGTAAGTCTCACAGAGCTTATAGCATAGAGGAAGAAGCCATCCACTTCCAGTTGATATTCATCATTGTAGCCAGGTCATTTAACGCAGCTCTAGGAACTGGCAAGTATTAACTAAAGGTTTTGTGAAGGAATCAAAAGAAGGAAGATAGCATAAGACTGGGCAGAATCTCTTCTTGGAACAAGGTTATAGCTCCATTGAAAACAAATGTGTCAATTTTCAAATGTCATTTTTGGTACCTAATGCCATTATCTGGAAACCGGAGGACTTGATTATTAAATCAGCAATGCTGATTAGAGAATCAGAAGGGCTCTATACTGAATTAAATTCAGCAATTAATCAAAGCCAGTTTGCCAGCTTGTAAATATCAATATTGAATTTCAAGCATATTAACTAGCCAATCAATTAAAACCAAGACCATGACTTTAATCACCAAGTGTTGAGAGACAATTTGCTGAATTCTTCAAGTAATGAAACTTAAGTCATTGGTGAAGCCTGCTAAAAGGTAAACTGAGGCTTGTGCTGCATAGCCAGGGAAACGCCTGGCAGGCGCACTCCAGCTCCAACAGGCTGTTCATTGACACGCGGGAGTGCACAAACCACCTTAGGTCCCCACCCTCCGCACTGCTCATGCAGAGTTGCCAGGCTGGCAATTGGCTGTCAGGCTGCTCTGCCTGATCTGCGAGCGACTGATTGAGATAGGCTGAGACTGGGGGTTTTCCTGGGAGTGTTGGGCCATAAG